>NC_000078.6:109835943-110010943 GCF_000001635.26 Mus musculus
GAAGGGACCTCAGATGTAGGTCAGTTGGTTCTCTGGAGCTTTGGCTCTAGGGAACACTGAGCATCGCATCGGACAGCTGGTGGCTGGAAGAGAGGGGAGGCAGAGATGCCAAGAGATGTGGCATTTGTGGATGATCAGAAGGAAGAAGCCATCGCTGCTCATTTTGGGAAAAAAAAAATCTCTGCCAACAGCCATCAGGGAAACTGCTTCCTGTGAAAGTCACATGACTGAGACTGGAGCAAAGAAGAACCTCAAACCCTGGGAAAGATATTCAAAGATGGGAGAGCTCTGTGCCCCTTGTAAGTAGCCAGCAGAGCCTTAACCCTGTCACATAGCAGAGGGGACCACATGGTAACAGAGAGGACAAGAGGCACCCAGATCCCTTCTATGAAAACTACTCTGATGAATTTTCCTCCAGGTGACTAAGTGACCATTCCTAAGGACAACCCTAGGGCCAAACTGTTTCTGCGCATTACATATACCTCCCTACACAGTCGAGTTGGGGACTCAGTTTCCAACTGTGAACCCAAAGCTCACACCACGACCAAGGCTTTGATGATGTCCCATCCATAGACTCCAGCCGCTCTCTCCGCTGGCTCCAGGCTGTCTTCACCATATCTGGAATGGAATTCCACCATCCCCCTACCACCGCCCCCTTTGCATCAGTCATAAATCAAATTCTTCGCACGGCTTAAAACTGCCCAGATCAAACCTAAGAACGCCACTGGGAATCAAAGGCAGTTCTCTCCATCTGGAACATTCTGCTCAGATCCAGTCTTCCTTGCTAAGACCTAGGGATTATCAAGATGGGGGTAGGGTGGGAGCCATGGACAGAAGTCCAAGAACTGGGGAGGGTGGAGGTGGGGTGAAGGAAGTCTTTCGAAGTGTGAGGAGACAGAGTGCAGGCCTGTGTCTTCTTTTACTACCCTAAAGGTCCTTCCGGCCTTGGTCAGGCCAAAGGTCTGGAGCCATGTTTCTGTGCCCTTGCTGCTCAGGGCAAGGTGAGGTCCCTGGGAACCAGGCCCTGAGTCTCCAGCGGAGGTGCTTCAGTCTGGGCACCCAGTGTCCTTCTTTGAAGACGGTTTCTCTTTTTAGGCCTCTCCAGCCTGAGTGCCCACTAAGGCTATTTTCAGCCATTCATCACAGAGCCTCTGACCCTCGTGAGACACCCAATTAAAATTTTCACTGGCAGGAACCAAACACTCATCTCCGGAGCACCCAGGTTTCCTGAAGATTCCAGATGCCCGACTATGCAACCTCCCGGAGGCCTTTGCCAAAGAGCCTGGGAGCTGGTTTCTGACAGTTTCACAGAAAATTCCAAAACCCTTGGGGACATGACTATTCCCTTGGGGACATGCAGTGCCACAGAGGCCTACTGTCCACCAACAACAACTCAGTCGTGCCAGAGCTTTGCTCTCAGTTGGGGATATGGGGCCAGGGAAAGTTAGGTGGCCCTCTGCCTTCTGAGCACTACATGAGCATCTGCAATATAGGTGCTGCCTGGTTCTGCCTGGAATAGGATGGGATACAAGCTCCAGGGCTTGTTCGATGATCCCTGGCTCCAGAGAAAGGTACCTCACAGAGCTGCAGGTACATCAGCCCCAGAAGGCCTTGGCCCTCTAACCAACATCCAACCTTGCCTACCACACTCATGTGTTAGCGTTACAGCGAGGCCTCCAGCTGTGGGACCCCCGCCCCCCCGAATGGGCTGGGGAACTGGTTCAATGGGTTCCAATCCCTCCACCTGAAAGACTTCAAGTCCGTGAGCTCAGCTGCAGGTCAGCTGGAGAAGAGAAAGGGAGGAGCGAGACAGAAGGCTGTCTTCTGTTGGGACTGTGGAGTACTATACAGCGAAGAAAAGGATGAGTCACTGATTGGCAGAGGACTCTCAAGGCTGATGGCAGAGCTAAGGAACCTGGGTACAAGCATGCACTTCCCACGGGGCCATTCCCATGTGCCGAAACTATCTGCCACTCAGATTCGTGGGCCGGAAACTGAATCCTCTGTCAGTGCAATGTCTGAAAGCTTTGAGTTATTGTCCTTAGGCAAGGTGCAGGTGGTTAGCAGGGCATGGCTTCCTGCCAGCAAAGGCGTTGTCCCCCTCCATGGGAGCAAAAAGGCCTTTGTCAGAGGAATGTCTGTGCTTTGGATTCTGGAGACTCCTGAACTGTGAGGAGCAAATAAATCTCTGTCTTTTGTAAGACCACAGTGCAGGCTGGACTAAGGCGCTGTCTGTGGGGGCTGACGGTTAGCTCTGTGGTTAGCCTCGAGTGGTTGTCACCTCGGGTCGGCACAGAACCTTCCTTGATATCGGAAATGCCCTGGCATTACGGGTCTCGTGGTGCTAGCCCGTGATCCTAGCATGCTGGAGGCTGAGGCAGAAAGGCTAAGGGTTCAAGTCCAGCCTAGGCTTCCTGGGCGCACCCTCCTCAAACAACAAAATAAAGCCCTGGGGGCTTGGGTATATGAAATGCATGGAGCTGTGTGCTTAAGAAACCTGTAATTATATCTTATACCTCAATCGTAAAATGTTGTTAAAAATGTTTATCTTAGGCAGCCTACAAAGCCCACAGAACAACAATGAGGCCCTGTCACTTTCCCTGCGTCCTCCCGTAGTCACCCTGGCACCACCCCCAAGTTCCAGCAAAACAGGCCTTTCTCCTCAGTGCTGGAACCAGCATCCTACAGAGAGTGTTTTAAATCTTCTAAATCAGGAGGTCTTGGTTAAGGAAGCTGACCTCATGCTCTAGGAGATGGTCCCACACCCACGTACATGCAAGCAGCTCAGAGTGGACCCTGTAACTTACAGACCCTGCGCAGGCTGCTCCAAGAGGAAAGCGATAGGGCATGGAGGGAAGTTCGGAAGGGAGATAACTGATAGTGGATTTGACCAAAATATATTATACGAATGGATGTATTTCTTTTAAAGAGTGTAAAAAGACTGTTTCACAGTCTGCCTTACATCACAGCTTACATCAGCTACCACAGGGGTGGGAGTGGGTTGAGGAAACCACCTCATGGTATCAGCTTTACAGAAGAACAGAGGGAGTCATGGGGAACCCTTCCTTTAAGATCGGGGAGCCCTCCCCATCAGGGTTTACACACACTCTGCCGTGTCTGACTGACCTGGGAGCCCTGTCCCTCATGTCTGGACACCACTCCTAACCATGACTTCATGCCTGAGATGAGGGTTAGTATCAGGGTTAGGACTAGGGCCTTGCTGCCACAGTGGGAATGTGGTGCCACGCTGGCAAACTTGAAGGGTGGGGCTCTCCTAAGGAGGGAAGTCTTCCTTCTCTCCAGAGCAGTACATCCCCCCAGAACTTGGCCCGGGGCCCCAAAGTGATGGACAGCTTGAAGGAAGATGGTTCCAGATGGCTGAAGTAATGTTTATTGTATACGTGCCATAGATACTGTCCTGTGCTCAATTAGCCACTAGGGCAGTGAGGAAAATCAGGAGGCCAGAGCCCCTCTGCGTCCAGGTTGGCCTCGTGCCCAGAGACAGCTTTGCTTTGAGAAGGAGAACCATCAAGCCCCTCTCGGCTGAGGCCTGGGGCCCACTTTCCCCCACGTGTACGTTATAGAAGCAAACCCACACATTCTCAGGACCCTGGGTTGCTCCCCTCAAGGAGGTAACGGGGGGGGGGGGGGCATTCCAGATGGCTTTCAGCCATTTGTTTTGCTGTGAACTATGAGAACAAGACAGCCTGCGGGGGGCCTGGAGGCCTTTCTCCTTTCTTTCCTTTAGTCAGGAAAATTGAGACCCAGAAGAGAGAGATGTGTAATGTTAAAGTCAGACAAGCCTGGTAACCTCAGCCCTAAGCACTGCGACCCAAGACTCTCAATCAAGGTCTAGGGCCTGAGGTACCACACCCTGCTGCATTTTCTAAGATGGAAATCCACCCTTCACCAGACAGTCCCATCCGATTCTCAGATGTCATCTCCAGGTGACAGAAGGACCTCAGTTGTGCTAGCTCCAATCCCTTTCCTGAGGCCCCTTCCAGAGTAACTCTCCAGAGAAGCGCCTTCTGCCTTCTCCACCACACCTTCTCCAAACAGACCCCAGAGAGAGAGAGATGGTTTAAATTCTTTGGTCCAACGGCACCAGCATCCCACAAGCTGACAACTTCCAGGACTGGCAGGCAGCCTTTGGACGTCCTTGCTCACCTCCCTTGAAGGCTGGGTGTGGACCCTCAGGGATCCCACGGTAGGAGGCAGGCAACTCACTGACCCACGTGCTGACAGTAAGGCTGGTTCTCGTAAAGTGAGGTCATCTTCAAACCAAATTCGAGATTAGCTGGGAAGCACATCGTGGCTTTAAAACGGTTATGAGCTCTTATTAGATTATATACATCCTGCCAGCTGTTCTCAGAACAATCGCCATCAGAGCTTATGTAACAGATCGTGTCAGTAACCACGGCCAGACTCACGCCCTCCCTAACCAGTCCCACATGGCAAATGTACACACTCTGTTAATGTGAGCTGACGCCTATGGAGTCCTTTCTCTGGCCCAGGCACCAGCCACAGTCCAAGGCCAGTGTTCACTCATGTCACCCCTACAGCACCTCAAGGGAGGCATTGCCAGGGTCCCTGTTCTATTATCATTCTCTGTGAGTGTGCATGCACATGCATGAGCATACACACACACTCTCGTGTGTGTGCACACACACACACACAGTGCACAATCACAGGGCATGAGTTGCTGATAGATCATCTAAAAGCACAGGGTTGCCATTGCAGAGAAATTTGTATAGGGATTTGCTAATCCGATTATTTGTTTCCGAGAAGAACTTCAGGAAAGATGCACACAAGGTCACCAGATCAAGGGTCCTTCAGAGAATGGCCCACCCCTTCCCTCTCTTGGCTATTTCTAGAACAGCCAAGATCCTGTCTGGTCCTGACCCTATTCTCTACCACCTCTACTCTTCTTTTTAAGCACAATGCCTCAGCTAAAGTGTCACCTACTACATTCATTATGTTTCTGGTCGGCTGGATAAAATATTTGTCAAATGCAACGTAAAGAAGGGAGGGTCTCTTTCGGCTCATGCTTTGAGCCCATCGAGGTGAGGCAGGTACAATGACAGGAACAGGAGGCAGCAGGCCACGATGCAGCACCCACAGTCAGGAGGCAGGGAGATGGGTGCTGGTGCTAGGTTCTCTTTCTCCTCTTTCTTCAATCCAGGAACCCTGCTCATGGAACTGTGCTACCCACATTTAGGGAGCAAAGATGCTGGGAGGCCTCCTCTCTCAATTAATCCAATCTGGAGAACTCCTTAATTCCTTACAGGGGTGCCCAGAGTTTTGTTTCCATGGTAATTCTAAACCCTGTCAACTGACACTAAAGATCAAACATCGCAATTCCTCAGAAAGATGTGTCTGTCTATGCGTTGTTAACTCTTTAAAGCAGTTCCCGCACTGTTTTACCAGCAGCGTCCATCAGTGTCTGAGGCGGCCTGGCTTATTTCATCATTGACTTTGACGCATTCCTAAATGATAAGCTTCCAGAACATGTCACTGCCATAATTCCAGGGCCCTGCTTAGTGATGGCATAGGGTAAGCTAGTAATACAGTTAGTGAACGAGGCCGGGGACTGTGGGTATACCTGACCTGAAGCTGGGCTCAAAAGGACCAACCTTGAAGTTCTATCTCCAAGCTTCCTAGAATCCAAGGTGAAGAAGAACAGCCAGTCGGGGATCATGGCTAATTTTCTTTTTCTGAGACTAATGGTCACATCTCCTGTAAGTTATCTTTAAGATACACCATCCCGTGTCATCAGCCTCATCTTCCTGAACTTCCTCATGGTGAGTACGTTATTTGACCAGAACTGTTGGGTGGCTGATTTCTGGTGGACCGAGAGGGCTCAGCTCACAGGATGCTGAGACCAAGAAGTTCATCCTTTGGATGACCCTGCCAGCATTGAAGGAGGAGATCCGTGGGGAGACAGACAACTTCGGCAACTACTCTGGTTTGAGCATTGCACCAAGGTTGTTTGAGCCTGAGCTGAGCTGCGACTTCTGAGGTGCAGCACACCACCCAGGGACAGGGGACATTCCAGCTGTCCCTGAGGCAGAAGTGAGTGGGATTTTTTTGCAGATGGTTTCCACGCACCCACAGACCCCCACGCGAAGAGTTCACTGGTAAGCTCTACAGGTGTCAGCCTTAATGTGCTGCAGGGGTCAGTCTGCTGCGATGGCAGATAACCTTTCCCCTGAGACAGTGGCAGAGAAAGTTGGTCGATACAACTCACAAGAAATCAGGAATTTCTCTTAACGGCTTTTTCCTTCAGGTGGTGAAAGCGTAGGGTCTGCCGTGTCCTGGCCCCGTCAATCAAACCCACCTGCCTGGAGCAAGATATCAAGCAAGTGCAGACAGTTTCCACACCCACTGCTAGCAGAGGCCTTTGTGTTGCTTGCCCTCAGTTTTTCCTGTATTTTTTTAAATGATTTTATCTTAGTATCTGTTTGTCTGTCTGTCTATCATCTATCTATCTCCTCTGTCTCTGTCACTCTCTGTCTGTCTTTGTCTATCTGTCTGTGTGTGTGTGTGTGTGTGTGTGTGTAGTTTGTTACATGTTCATGTGTACTGAGGCCTGTGCATATACATGCATGTGGAGGTCAGAGGTCGGCATCTGCTATCTTCCTTTATTGGTCCCCATTTTATTAATTTGTGAAGACTTGTTCTTTTATGTGTATGAGCACTTTGCCTACATGTATATCTGCACTCCACATGTGTGCCTGGTGCCTTTGGAGGTCAGAGATGATGTTAGAACCCCTGGAACTGGAGCTATAATTGGTTGTAAGCCACCATGTGGGTGCTAGCACCAGAGCCCACGTCTTCTGCAATAGTAGTAAGCTGTGCTAACCACTGAGCCATCGTTCCCAGCATTTCCTATCTTGTCATTTGAGAGAGGGTGTCTCATTAAGCCTAGATTTCTCCAGTTCCAGTGTCTGGTCAGCAAGCTCCCCTGTCCCCTCTGGCCTCCCAGACACACACTGTCCCATCTGGCCTTTATGTGGGTGCTCACTTGTCCTGTTGCTCGCATAGCTAGCACTTCATTCATTTAGCCATTTTCTTCAACTCCATCATGGCTCCTTAAACAAAGCCAAAGTACACAGGGATCAGCAATTAGAGATGGCCTCCAGTCCCACTGAGGACAAGAATGACAGCAGAGTCAGACACTGGAAAACCTCCAGTCAATGTGAATAAGATTGGCCCCAGGTGCTGCCCTTTCTACAAGAGGGGCACCGCATGGGAGAGCGAGTCCACCTGCAGACATCTCCTAACATCCCAATAACACTTGGACCAGGAGGCAGGTGTTAATTTACACCCTTAACTCAAAAGATTGAAGTCAGGCGAGTGAATAAAAATGGAGAATAATTAATTAGAAGGGAATATAAAAAGTTCAGAAATGTTCTCGCCGTGGTAAAAGGCTCCAGGGGGGGAATTGGCATCTAAGAGATAATGAAACCTCATCTCGTTTCTAATCCGAGCAGTGGCCACTGAGCGCATCAAATGGAATAAAAAAAAATAGAAATTGACAACGGCTCTAAAATTGCTTATTGATGAAATCACAGAATTATGTGATAGAAAAATCAATTAAGTAACAAGAGGTGAGGCCCCTGTAGGAGGGAGAAGCTTGGAAATTAACAAAGGAAATTGACTTGGGTGGTGAGAAAAAGGTTAGAGCTTATCTTGCCACAGGAAAAGTAAAAATAGAAGGGCTACTTGGAAAAGCTGTATTATTAAATAAAACGTAGGACGGAAGAGGGGCTTGAAAGTTGTCCTCACCAGGGGAAGGCGGCGTCTCAAAATAGAACTGGACACCATGTGCCTGCTCCAGCTCAAGTGCCAAATCTGAAACTCATGGAGAAAATCAACAGGACAGGAGACTCTAAGCCCATGTTGATGTCTTTCAGCTGGGGAAATTGAGGCTCAGGGGGATAGGCCTGTGAAGGATACCAAGCTTGCTCTTCCTTCTTTCCTTCTACTGAGAGGGGAAGACAGAAAAAGAAACATAGGCAGAGAGACATACATACATAGAAAAGGAAGGAGGGAGAGAGGAAGAGAGAGAGAGAGAGGAGAGAGAGAGACAGAAGAGACAGACATACACACATAGGGAGGGAGGGAGGGGAAGAGAGAGAGAGGGGATTCAGGGTCAGACAGAGAGACACAGAGAGGAAGAGATAAAGAGTTAGACACAAAGTCAAACATGGAGACAGAATGGGAAAGGCAGAGAGGGAGAGACGAAGACACACAGTAAGAAACAAAGTGTGCAAGAGACAGGACAGACTAGATGGTGACCTGATGGACCAACCAGACTGGACGGAAGGTGCCTAGGATGTCAGTGAAGCCCATGAGGGTTTTCCCAGAGTAGATCAGCTTCTGAGGGCTCGGACCTAAGGAGTAACGGAATCCATCGATGGATTCTAATTTGAGCCAGCCATTGAGAAGTCAAGGTCATGGACCTGTGGAAGGTGCAGCCTGGGTTGAAAGAGCAGGTCACTTGGGGCATGTCCCATTACTGTTCTGCTTCCTGGCCACTGTGAGGTGTAAGCTATCCCCCACATACACCTGTTGCCACGAGGCTCTGACCTCTAAGCCAATCAGCAGAACCTAGGGACTGTGGGTTACTCCAAAACCATGAGCTGAAACCATTCCCTCTTAGGAGAGTGTCTGGTTCTTTGGTCATGTCTCTGCAGACCTCATTCCTATGCTAGGTAAGTCGATACCCACGGCAGGGGTGGGGGTGGGGATGGAGCTCCATTCTTTAGCAGTAGGATGGCCCAAGATGGCACTCCCCTCTCAAAGGAGAGAGAGAGAGAGAGAGAGAGAGAGGAAGAGAGAGAGAGACCAAGCTGCCAAGTCCCATGACCCAGACTTCACAGAGCAAAACCAAAGAAGTCTCCCTTTCCAGACCCTGAACATCCATCTCTCTCTCTTTCGGTGACAGCCAACAGCCCCACCCACTCTGCCTGGCTCAGAACTGCACACAGGAAGCATTCCTATGCACTCCCATGCCCATGCCAACAAGCCTCATGGCTGGGGCTTGAATGGTCATTTGGGAATTTTCCAGCTATCATCTCTTATTTGAAAAACAATGTCACATTTATAAGGGATGTGAGCATCGGCGGAGCTGGGGTCTGGAACCAACCTCCCATGGACCCTGAACTGTGAACATCGCTGATCTTGAATGAGCACGTGACAGCCTGTGGCAGGGCCCCTTTTCCCAGAGCCCCATGGCTGCCTGAACTCTGCTAGGCCCTCCCTCATGCTCTGGGGAAGCCCCTTCCTATGGAGATGCCTTGGCAGATTTGGTCCCTCAAGACCAACCTCCTGCATGAACTAGCCCACTGCCCAGCACGGAGCAAACATGTCAGTTTGGCAGGACAGATGTGTATTCAAATGTCAATCAGGGTCCAGGGTGAGAGGTTGGCCTGCTGAGTCCTAGGGCCCCTTCCTTTTCAGAGAACAGCCATATAGAAAGTTTCAGTGTGTGTATCCCAGCAATGGAAATGGGAACGTTAACTGACCCAGGCTAGGCCCACAGGCCCTGACAGTGCTGCTCTGATTGACAGGAACACAGCTAGGCCAGAAGTGGCACTTGGCATGTTAGAGACAATATGTCCCTCCACGCTGTCCTTTCCAGGGTGAAAATTGGATCTTCTCACCAGGCGCTACAAGCAATTTGTTCCCCTGCGGGGGCTGTGCCTCTAATGACATCAGCAGAGAAGGCCGCTCTGAGGCCCACTGCTGTGTCCAGAGAGCTGAGGCAGAGGCCACTCCCCAGATGCATGGATTGTGGCCAGAGTCCCTGAGGAGCCACAGCAGGCATGCTTCGCTGAGGAGTGAGTAGGCTTCCTGGGTTCAGCAAGCAGGCAGCTGCTGTTGAGTCAGGACACCATGGCAACTCCTGTGTCTGGACCTGGCACCCCTACCCCTACCCCCACCCCCACCCCCACCCCGACACACACACATCCAACTCTTACTAATACCTCTCAGGACCCAGCTATTGAATGTTTATAGTGATCAAATTCACTTTACAAAGATCTTTGTAGCCAGGCTATTGAAGGCTGATTAAAAGGCCATGTGAAAAGTAACTTGATAGTCCTAAATGTATTTCTCTCTCTCTCTCTCTCTCTCTCTCTCTCTATCTCTCTCTCTCTCTCTATCTCTCTCTCTCTCTCTCTGTGTGTGTGTGTGTGTGTGTGTGTGTGTGTGTGTGTACATACATTTAGAGAGGTCAGAAGATAACCTTTTATAGTTGATTCTTATTCTTCTATCATTTGAATCTCAAAGATCAAATTCAGGTCACCAGGCGATACCTTTAGCTCCTGAGCCATCTCGTTGGCCCACAAATGCGTTTTCAACTGAGCGTATTCCTTAATTGAGCCAGGATACTGTTGAGGGTGCTCCTGTGGTTTGAATAAAAGTGGCTTCCAGACTCGTGTGTGTGAACCCTTGGCATCTAGTCTGTGGTGTTCCTTAGGAAGGTTGGGGAGCCTTCAGGAGGTGTAGCTATACTGGGGCAAGTCTGTCACTCACTCTTGCTGCTTCCTCGATGGGGAGGAGATAGAATGAGACAGTTCTCTGAGTTTCAGGATGATCTTGGGCTCCTCCCACCATGCCCCTCCTGCCATGACAGTCTGTGTCCCACTCCGGGACTGCGAGCCGAAAAGCAAAATCTACAAAGAGCAAAAACATCTTTCCCTAATTTGCTTTTTTTCAGGATGTATTTATTACAGCAACAGAGAACTAACACAGACGATCCCCACAGAAACCATCATTGGAGCATGCGTGTGAGGGCACCGTACTATGAACGTTCACTGAAGCACTTTTGGTACAGAGGGAAAATAAAATAAAAACTCCAAAATTCAACAGAGGAGATAATGCTCAAAATAAAGTGTCCACATAGTAAAGTATTATGCAGCCAGGAAAAATGTAGTTAATCTCCAAGGGGGGGGGGGGGGAAAGTCCTTGAGTAAAACAAACCATTGTAGGGTAACCAGAATGCTATCTGTGGGAGAGGGTCCATGTATGTGCATAGGCAAAGAAAAATGGCTGTCCAATAAGCCTTTGATGCTGGATTCTCAAACAGGTTTCTACAACAACAGAGGTAACAGAAACAGAGAGCATAAGCTTTTCTCAGGTGTTTTCTGTACCCCACTCCACCGCAGCTGGATGTTAGGGTGTTGGGCTGTGGCCCTGAAGTCTGCCTATGGGGACCTGTTGCTTCTATACTGTTTTGGTAACTGAGGTGGGATATCACCACAGCCAGGCTGCCCTGGAACTCCTGGGCTCCAGTGGTCATCTCGCCTTAGCCCACAAAGGCTGTGACTACTGTTTAACAGCCATGGGGGAAGGGGAAGGGGCAGGCTGAAGCAGGTAGGAGACATTCAGGTTGCCTTCTCAGGAGTCCTTTCCTGGGAAAAGAGAAGAAGGAAGGAAGGCCCCAAGGACCCTTCATGCCCCACAAGAGACTGTAGCATGGCCTGCTGGGAAATCCCAGTCACAATGAAACTGCAGGCACCAGGGTGAATATTCACTAAGCTCTCACAGAGCCTTCTGAGGATGGGAGGCTGATCAGAAGGAGATCTGGCTGCTGTGAAGAGAGAGACAAGCCTGTTTTGCCTTCACAGGTGTTGACTTTTTCAAACATGAGCTCATGAGGGTGTTTATAGGAAAAGCTGCTCACAGGCAGGGGGACTCAGAGGAGGCTCTCACAGGGTGGGTGTTTAATACAGCACCTTTCATGTTGAATGCCAACTGTGGAGCTGTACACAGGAGGCAATACAGAACCCAGAGGGATGGGAAGACCAAAGGGAGGGACAAGATGATGCAAACTTAGCAAAGGATGGCTATGCTGAAGCACGGGCCAAGAGCATGGGAATAACAAGGGGGTCAGAGGTCAAGTTTGGTAGACTAGAGCATAGTAGGAGAGGAGGCAGGAAGGACTGCACAGAGCAAGCTGGGCCAAGCAAACAGCCCTGATCAGGTTAAAACCGAATAGACAGAGGAAAAAGAAGTGTGGTGTGTGTGTGTGTGTGTGTGTGTGTGTGTGTGTGTGTGTGTAGGGGAGCGTGGTTGTTCCAGTGAAGGCAAGGACATTGGAGACAGAGTAGACTGGCTTCCTGTCTCTTGTATTAGCTACTGTTCTGCTGCTGTGTCAAAACACCATGAGCGAGGGAACTCATGGAAGGAAGAGTTTATTTAGGCTTACAGCCCCAGAGGGTTTGACTGCAGTAGGACAGGAGATCTGGAAGCAGAAGCAAAAGAAGCAGACAGATCACCTCAGGGAAGCATGAAGCAGGATGCAGACTGGGAATAAAGTGAGACTGTATATTCTCTGGGTCGTTCTTCCTCTCACACGATGGTGTCTCCCAAACCTTCTCAAACAGTGCCACTAGCCAGGGACTGAGTGTTTAAATGCCTAAGCCTGTGGAGGACAGTCCTCACTAAGTCACAACCGTTGTGTTCAGGAATGCTTGTAGGGCCTGCGGCCAAGGTCTCACAGGATCCCATGCCTGCCCAGGGAGGTTCATCGGTAGAAGGAGATCAGTGGGCAGAGAGCCCTGGGCCAGTGCACTCCAGCTCTACTCCGACTCTGGCTGGTCTCACACTGGCTTTTCCTGCCCCACAGAGTGTTCAGTGAGGTCTGCAGGACTATGAAAAGAACACTCAAAGCTCCTTCTAATCAGTTCTAGAAAACGATGCCAAGCCGGGCACCAGCCATGGGATATGGGCACCAAAACGGGCATAATAGAAGCACAGACCCAGAGGTCCATCCCAGCCAGAGGCCAGGCAGCATCCTGCATACAGGCCCAGAAAGGAAACCTACTTTCTCACAGCTCTGGAGGTTGGTGTGAATTATAAGAGTTGTAAGGCTACCTCCAATGTCAGGAGAGAGGGGAGAAGCTGTGGCTCTAGGGTGGAGACTATACCTGATGCAGGTTAAGACCTAGAGGTCTGCTGCAGCCGAAGCCCTAGACCCAGGATGGACACAAGACTATTCAGGGTGAGGGCCAGAGCTGCAGAGTTCCTCAACTCGTGGAGATAGAAGTTGCAGGCCAGGGGAGTAGGCCAAGTGCCCTGATGGGATAAGGGCAGGAGCCCCAGGGAGGAAGAAGGTAAAGAGGACCAAGGGTTAGGCTCACAGACACAGGAGGTCCCATGGATACAGGGAGGAAACCAACTACTACATTTTAATTCTATCTCCAATGCTGTAAATGTGCCCCGCTGAGAGAAGAAAGGAGACATGAATGTAAAAATAACATTTGAAGGCAAGAAAGAAAAAACACAACTAACTTGACGTATGCAAGTCCTAGCTTAGAGAAACAAAAAACAACTTTAAAAAAAAAAATTAAGATTGCTTTGTCTTCTCCAAAGAGTACCCATTTCACCGGTGATGACTCCCAGTGAGACAAAGAAGTTGCAAAGAATATTCATAACTCTGCTCGAGCAACTCGAGGAAAATGTGAATGCACTCCAAAATGGAACAAACATACAGATCTGAATGAAATAAAGAAGTCAATCCAAGATATGAGAATAGAATTCAATACAGAGATAAACTTGCTGAAGGAAAACAACAAGCCAAAATGAGACTTGAAGTTAAAAACCCAACGAAGCCACACTCAAAGCTCAGTGGAAATCCCCATCAACATGATGCCGTGTGCAAAGAGAGTGTCGAGACTTGATGACAAGATGGGGGACTGCACCATTCAGGAAAGGTTCAGGATGAATTTTGAGAAATAGGAGCAGAACATGGACGAACTCTGGGACAGCCCAGAAAGAGAAATCCCCCAAGACAAGGAATTTATGAACACCAATCCAGCTCTCAGCTCTACAGAGGAAAATGGAAGGGTTACTTGAACATTTAAAGAAGGGTAAACACACCAAATAGGCTATGGTCCCAAGACAACTAATCAAAGAGATCTAAGAAAAGACTGAAATATTTAAATGACATAAATTAGTGCATATATTTCAATAAAAACTCTAGATGTTAATGATCTCAATTCCCCCAATAGTAAAATACAGATTTGATTGGGAAACAAATGTCTCTCTTTCTTAATCCTTTCTTCTTCTCCTCCTCCTCCTTCTCCTTCTCCCTTTCCTTCTCCTTCCTCTTCCTCTTCCTGTTCCTCTTCCTCCTCCTCCGTCTCCTTCTTCTCCTCCTTCTCTTCCTCCTCTTCCTCTTCTCTTCCTCCTCCTCTGCTCTTTTCTTCCTCCCCCTCTCCTCTTCCTCCTCCCCCTCTCCTCTTCCTCCTCTTCCTCTCCTCTTCCTCCTCCTCTTCTCTTCCTCCTCCTCTCCTCTTCTCTTCCTCCCCCTCCTCTTCCTCTTCCCCCTCTCCTCTTCCTCCTCCCCTCTCCTCTCCTCTTCCTCCTCCTTCTCCCCTCTTCCTTCTTCTCCTCCTTCCCCCAAAGAGCACACTTTATCATGAACGGTTGACATCACCTTAGGGTGGAAGGATGGAAAAAGTATCTGGAAAAATAAATGGAACTCAGAGACAAGGTGCTGCTCTTCTGATATCTAATGAGTAGATTGCAAATTAAAAGATGTTCAAGGAAGATGAAGGTTTCTCCATTCTCCATCAGTTAATCCATCAAGAGGATAATATGAGTCTAAACACATGTCAATAGAAAGAGAAAGACTTTCTGAACAGGGTGAAGTTCTTCTGAAAATAAATCAACAAATGAAACCTTATAGATTTCTTTTTGTTTGTTTGCTGTTTTTAATTTTTTTCCTTATAAATTTCTAAAAACCTCTGTACTTTAAAAGTAACTGCCCAAGTCCAGAGGCATCTCACAGAGAAGGGAGAATTTTTGGCCAGCTATGTTTCTGATGAGGGGTTAGAATAGAAAAAGAACAACCCTTCAACAAAAAACAAACTACTTAATCTAAAAGTGGGCTATGGAATTGGACAGAGAACTTTCAAGAGCAGAAATATAAATGATTGCTAAATATTTTTAGTTTTCTACCTTAGTCATCAGGGAAAATGCAAATTAAAACTATTTTGAGAGTTCATCTCTCCCCAACAGAGTAGCTACCACTAAGCAAACAACAATAGTGGTGAGGATGTGGGGAAAGGGGAAGAACCATTCACTCTGGAAGTGGCCGTAATCTCATGCAACCAGTATGGAAAGCCAGTATGGAGGTTTTTCTCAACATGACAAACTGAACTGCCATATGGTACAGCTACACCACTCCTGTGCATTTGCTCAAAGGGATCCATCGCATACCAGAGATACATGCACATCTATGCTCTCTGCTGCTCCAGTCGCAATAACTAAGACATAGAATGAGGTGATTGTTTACACAGATGAGCAAGTCAACTAAAAGAAAGAGAGAGCGTGCAAATTAATAAAGTTAGAGATGTAAGGAGAGAGAAATTAGAAAAAATACCAATGAAATTCAGAAAATCATGAGGACATATCTTGGGACATTAGCCATCATTAAATTGGACAACTTAGAACAAACTGATAGGTTTCTGCATGTGTAAGATTTAGCCACGATGAAATAGACAATTCAAATAGATCTATAACCAGCACTGACATTGAAGCAATAAAACAGAGTCCGCCAACTAAAAATACAAAGTTCAAATGGGTTCACTTCTGGGCTCTATTAGAACTTCAAAGAACTATACCAATATTGCTGAAGTTATTCCATAAAAGAGAAAAATAAGTAATGCTCCCAACTCTGGATATAAATATTGTATTGCCCTGATACAAAATCCAACTATCTGTTGGAGGATTGTTGTCTAGAATATAAGAACTCAAGAAACTAAGCACACTAACCCTGTGTGTGTGGTGGCCATTCTTGGTTGTCAACTTGACTACATCTGCAATCAACTAAACCCCAAGAGGCTGTGAGGGATTTCTTCCCCTTAAATTATGTGAAGTGTGAAGACGTACCTTAAATACAAATTTTCTTGAGGTGGGAAGATCTACTCATCTGCGTCACACCTTCTGCTGGCACCCTGTGTAAAGGACATGGAAGGAAGCTCTTAGTTCTTTCTTTCCCTGCTTGCCTGCACTTGCCCTGGCAAGTTCCTTCCTTCACTGGCATTGGAGCCTACTTCTTTAGGGTTCTGTCATGTACTGAATGCCAGCTAGGACACCCACCTTCATGATCTGAACAACTACTGGATTCTTAGTAGACAGTCCTTGTTGTACCAGCTGGACCACAGCCCATAAGCCACTCTGATTAACCCCCCAATATGTATGCATGTATATGTATATGTATGTGTATGTGTATGTGTATGTGTATGTGTATGTGTATGTGTATGTGTATATGTATATGTATATATTTCAATGAATATATATATAATGTATGCATACATACATATTCTTTCACTCTAGCAGTCTGTTTCTCTAGAACAGCTATTCTCAACCTTCCTAATGCTGTGACTCTTAAATACAGTTCCTCATGTTGTGGTGACCCCAAACATAGAATTATTTTCACTGCTACTTCATAGGTTTTGCTACTGTTATGAATCATAATATAAATATCTGCATTTTAATGGTCTTAGGTGACCCCTGTGAACTGTGAAGCCACAGGTTGAGAACCGCTGCTCTAGAGAGCCCTGACTAATAAAAATGGGCTAAGGACCTGAACTGTAAATGATGTGATTCTGTGAAAAATAAAGAACCATAAAGAACCCCTATTAGAACTTACCAATATATTCAGAAAGGTCCCCAGAATACAAGATCAATACACAACAACCAATCTTATTTCTATTCACTTATAAGAAATAGCGTAAAAATGGAATTCAGAAAACAGCTCTGGAGCTGAAGAGGATTCATGGTGATTAGAAGCAGGTGCTACTCTTAAAGAGGACCCAGTGTCATTGCCCAGTATCCACGTGGTAGCTCACGACTGTTTGTAACTCCAGTTCCAGGGGGTTTGCTGCCTGTACCTTAAAATGCACACCCTCATTCTGCCTCCAGTGGTTTGAGAGTTTTGAGTCTTGTGTGGAGGTCCTTGATGCTGTTGAAGTTGGTTTTGTGCAGCGTGGGAGAGATAAGGATCCCGTTTGTTCTTGAGAGGAGTTTTCACACATCACCATTTGCTGAAGATGCTGCTTTCTCCCTAATGTATGTTTTTGGCATCACTGGCAAAGCTGGGTAGCTGCAGTTGTATGGAGCTATACCCGACTGTTCTAGTGTATGCCATTGACCCTAAGTGTGTGTCCTTGTGCTGGTGCCATGCTGTTTGTATTACTATGTCTCTGTGGTATGATTTGAAATCAACTATGATGATATTTCCTCCGGTGACCTTTTTATCCAGGACTTCTTTTGTGCTTCCGTATAAACTTTGTTTCAGTTTTAGCTTTTATATTTCTGTAGAGAATGGCAACGGGATTTGGGGGGGTGGGGTGGGCTACATTAGATCTCTATATGGCTTTAAGCAGGATGGTCATTTTCATGATATTAATTCTTCTGGCTCAAGGGGCGGAGGAGGGGGTGGCATTTCCACCCAGTGTGTTTCTCAACTTCCACCTTTGGTATTTTGACATTTTTATTGTACAGGTCTGTCACTTCCTTAGGTTTATTGGAAGGTTCTGGGGTGGAGGGGACAATGTTGCATATGGGATTGTTTATATCTGGGTTATTTCCTCCCCTTGTCTCGTTGCTATAGTGAAGTCTTTGTGTTATACTGAATAGAACTGGAGAAAGTGGACAGTCTGTCTTATTCATGAGCTTTGGACAAGTGCTTTATGGTTTTCCATTTATTATGACATCCGCTACGGGTTTGTGGTATATAGCTTTTCCTATGTTGAGACCTCTTTCTTTCATACCTAATATCTATAGCACTGCTATTGTGAAGAGCTGTTGCACTTTCTCAAAGGCCTTTTCTGCCTCTGTTGAGTTGATCATGTGACTTCTGTGCTTCGCTCCATTATGCGATGGTTTATACTTACTGATTTCCTGGTTTGAACCATGCCTGGATGCCTGGAATGAAGACAGCTTGATCACGTTGAGTGATTTTTATGTTTTTTTTTTTTAAACTCGGTTTTCCAGTGTTTTATTGAAACTTTTTGTGCCTATGTTCACCAGGGAGATTGATCTGTGATTTTTCTTTCTTCTTGTTGTCTTTTTTTTTTTTTTTTTTTTTTTTTTTTTTGCTACTGGTAGTATTAGGATAATACCACTTGTAACAAACATTTGGAAGTGGTTCTCCCTTTGCTAGTAAGTTGAATAATTTGAGAAGTATTGGCACTGGCTACTCTTTGAAGGTCTGGTAGGATTTTGCAATAAATCCATCTGGGCCTAGTCCACTGTTAATTAGTTTTTATTACTGTTTCAATATCATTGCTTACTACAAATCTTTCAATATTATATTGTCATGTGTTAACTTTGATGGGTCATGTGCATCTAGAAATTTACTCTTTTTAAAATTTCTAATTTAGTAGAATATAGGTTTCTAAGATATCTCATGAGTTTCAGAATTTCTTTTTTTTTAATTAGATATTTTCTTTATTTACATTTCAAATGTTATCCCCTTTTCTGGTTTCCCCTCTGAAAACCCCCTATCCCCTCCCCCCTCTCCCTGCTCACCAAACCACCCACTCCTGCTTCCTGGCCCTGGCATTCCCCTATATTGTGGCATGGAACCTTCACAGGTCCAAGGGCCTCTCCTCCCATTGGTGACTGACTAGGCCATCCTCTGCTACATATGCAGCTGGATCCATGAGTCCCACCATGTGTGCTCTTTGGTTGGTGGTTTAGTCCCTGGAAGCTCTGGGGGTACTGGTTAGTTCATATTGTTGTTTCTCCTATGGGGCTGTAAACCCCTTCAGCTCCTTGGGTCCTGTCTCTAGCTCCTTCATTGGGGATCCTGTGCTCAGTCCAATGGTAGGCTGTGAGCATCCACCTCTGTATTTGTCAGGCACTGGTGGAGCCTCTCAGGAGACAGCTATAACAGGGTTCTGTCAGCAAGCACTTATTGGCATCCACAAAAGTGTCTGGGCTTGGTGATTGTATATGGGATAGATCCCCAGGGGGGGGCAGTCTCTGGATGGTCATTCCTTCAGTCTCTGCTCCACACTTTGTCTCTGTAACTCCTTCCATGGGTATTTTGTTCCCTCTTCTAGGAAGGATCGATCCCTCTTAGAGCTTCAGAATTTCATTGGTGTCTGTTGTAATGTCTCTCACCTTTATTTTGTTAATTTTTGTTTTTTTCTTTCTTTTTCTTAAGTTGTCTAAGAGTTTTTCAATACTATTTATCTTTCAAAGAACCAATTCTTTTTATTGATTCTCTTTATTATTTTTTTGTTTATTCAATAATTTCTGCCTTGATCTCAACATTCTTCCTTGTCCACTGCGCTTGAGTTTGATTTATTCTTATTTTTCCTAGGCCCTACTATGCATCATTAAATTATTTATTTTAGCCTTATGGTGTTTTTTTTTAATATAGACACTTAGAGTTATCAACATCCCTTTCCAGAGTGAGTGGCTTATTTTTATCCTATAAACTTCGGTATGTTGTGCTTTTATTTTTATTCATTTCTAGACATTTTATTTCCTTTTGATTTCTTCAATGATGCAATCACCATTCAATGTTTTCCTCTACGTTGGAAAGAGGGACCAGTAGGTAAGGCATTTACTTCTAAGCCTGCAAGCTGTCTTCTGACCTTCACACACATGTCATAGCATGAACACACACACACACACACACACATTAATTAACAATTAACTATTGTGCCGCTCAATGTCCCCCTGCTTGTAACTGTTCTGTGCTCTCTCTTGCTGTTGGTTTTGATCTTTAGTCCACTGCACTGGGACTTGTGCAGAGTACAAGAAGTTTTTTCAACTTTTCTATATTTAGTGAGAGTTGTTTGCACCCTAATATATGCTCTATGGTAGAGAAAATTCCATGGAATGTTGAAAAGTATGTGTATTCTATATTGTTGGATGGGTTATTCTATAAATTTTTATTAGGCCCATATGATCTATGATGTCATTTAACTGTAATGTTTCTCTGCTTGCTTTTTCTTTAGGATATGTCTTATGGTGAGAGTGGGGGTTATTGAAGTCACCAATACTACTGTATAGGTTCAATCTGGGGTTCTATGTCTAGTACCATTTATCTTATAAAATCTATCTCACCTGTGTGCATGTATGTTTAAGATTGTACTGTCCTCTTGATGGATTGCTTTTTAGTAAGCATGAAATAGCCGTGTTTATCTCTTCTACCTAGTTTTTATTTGGAGTCTATTTTGTATTATATTAAAACAGTGACACGGGGTGAGGCAGCCCGGAAGGTGTGAGAGACACAGAGCCGGCCCAGCCCCTCCCTGGCTGCAACACTTGGGAGAGTCGGCCCTGTGCCTTGACTGGGCAGCACAGTGGAGCTGGCTCTGGAAGTGTGGTTGTGGGTGAGCCCACCCCAAGAGCATGAGAACAGGAAAGCTGACCCTTGTCTCCTGCTTATGGCAGCACTGGGTGGCCTATCTGGATCAGTGCAGGAGAGCTTGCCCTGGTGGTGTGGATAAGGGAGAGCCAGTGGACTGACCAGCTCAGCTACCAGGCCTAGGCCCAGATCCAGGACTTTGAGTTGGGCCATCTCCAAATCTGCATCATTTGTGAAAGGGACAGCCCTGCTGATCCAAAGCTGCAGGATCTCCATGACACAGGGCAACAACAGGTCAACCGGGAGGAGTCCTGGTGAGGATCCAATATTGATGATTGTCACAGAAGCCAGAGACCTTGAACCAGACCAATGACTCATTGCAATGAACATTTGCAAGTGAAGATGTGTGGACAGAGGGGTATACTGTGGAACACACAGTGACACACTACAGCTTCCATGATGAAATGTTTTCTATGTTCCATTTTGTTTTGCTTTGCTTATGTGTGTGTGTGTGTGTCTGTGTGTGTGTGTGTCTGTGTGTGTGTGTGTGTGTGTGTGTGTGTGTGTGTGTGTGTGTGTGTGTGTGTGTGTGTGTGTGTGTGTGTGTGTGTGTGTGTGTGTGTGTGTGTGTGTGTGTGTGTGTGTGTGTGTGTGTGTGTGTGTGTGTGTGTGTGTGTGTGTGTGTGTGTGTGTGTGTGTGTGTGTGTGTGTGTGTGTGTGTGTGTGTGTGTGTGTGTGTGTGTGTGTGTGTGTGTGTGTGTGTGTGTGTGTGTGTGTGTGTGTGTGTGTGTGTGTGTGTGTGTGTGTCTGTCTGTCTGTCTCTGTGTGTGTCTGTGTGTCTGTATGTCTGTGTGTGTGTGTGCGTGCATGCGTGTGTTTGTGTGTATGTGTGTGTCTGTGTGTGTGTGTGTGTCTGTGTGTGTGTGTCTGTGTGTGTGTGTGTGTCTGTGTCTGTGTGTGTCTGTCTGTCTGTCTGTGTGTCTCTGTGTGTGTCTGTGTGTGTGTGTCTGTGTGTGTGTCTGTGTGTGTCTGTGTGTGTCTGTGTGTCTGTGTGTGTGTGTGCACGTGCGTGCATGTGTGTGTGTGTGTGTGTGTGTGTGCATGTATGTGTGTGTGTGTGTTTTCAAGGGTGCACGTGTTTTACTTCATGGGGAAGCTCGCAAGGACATAGAGCAGATAGGAGAGGATGGGGAGATGGGTGGGACTGAGATGCCTGATGCGACCCAGAGAATTAAAAGTGAAAAGCCAAACAAACAAACAAGCCAACACTGATGCCTGCTCAGTTCCTGGTTCCGTTTTGCTTGGAAGCCACTTTCCAACCTTTGCCTCTGACAGAGTCTTTGATGGTGAGCTATGCATCTCGGAGGCAGTGAGAAGAAAGATGCTATTTTCTGGTACAGGCTGCTGGCCTGTGTCTTTTGATTGTGCAATTGAGACCATTACTATTCGGGATGTCACTGGAAGCTGTGTACTAATTCTGATCATTTGGTTGACTTCTGTAGCTTTTGGTGATGTGCTAATCCACCAACTATCCTAGCATCATCTCTCGCCCCTGCGGCCTCTCAGAAGTACTTATCCTTTCATTCAGTCCAAAGTCTTCCTTCCAGCATCCTCTACAGTGCTGGCTTGGTGGTCATAAATTCCTCTAGCCTGCTTTTATCATGGAAAGCTTTTCTTTCTTCTTCTATTACAACAGATAATTTTTTTCAGATGCATTAGCCTGGGTTGGCAGCTCGAGATCTATCATTCCAAGACCCTCTGGCTTTTAAGTTTCCATTGAAAAATCAGCTGCTATTCTGCTGTGCCTGTCCTCTGTGTAACTTGAGACATCTCTTGCTGCTTTCAATATATCTCCTGCTGCACAGTTGATGTTTTAAGGATAATATGATGTTAGGAGTTTCTTTTCTAGCCCTGTCTATGTGGTATTTTGTACGTCTTTTTAGCCCGAATGGGCTTCTCTCTTTCTCTAGATTTTGAAATTTTTCTTTTACAATTTAATGAAAATATTTTCTACGTCTTTGGCCTAGGAATCGGCCTTCTATACCCATAACTTAGAGATTTTGTTTTGTTTTGTTTTTTAATGTGTCGCAAAGACTCTATTTTTCCATTCCCATATCATTTAAAACTTACCTTTGTCCTTGGCTGGATAGATTCCTTCCTTCTACCTCACCCCCCTGATATTCAAGCCACCACATGCCTAGGTCTGTTAGTGATGCTTTCAGCTGAGCTCCTGATTCCAAGTACTGAAACCGTCGCTCCCTGCATCATCTCAGCCCGGTTTTTCATCAGTATTTCTTCTTTACTGAATTCTATTTTCATATCCTGAATTTATTTCCTTGTCACATTCAGCTGTTTGTGTTACTTCGAATTGGTTCGGGGGTGGGGGGTGGGGGGTGGGGGGTGGGGATTGGTATTCTTCCAGTCTGCTGGGAGCAGGAGGGGGGCTTGGTACCTTCAGTCCTTTGAATACATGGATGATTGTTCATTTGAGTTCTTTGTTTATAATTTCATCTAATTTGCTCTCATTTGGGGGCCGTTTCTATGAAATTCACCGGCGGAGCATGCCACTCTGACCTTTCCGGGTTACTCCTGCGTTTGCCCTGGGGTTCGTGCATCTGAAGTTGGTTCATCTCCTGAGCCATCCTGGCGCATTTTCAGCCAGCGAGCATTGCGTTTGTGTTTGAGATTCCCTCCGCCTTTAGCTGGCTTTGGTTCAGCTAGTTTCTGATGGAGGTTTAGTCATGGAGGAGATATTTGGTGATAATGTCTAGAAGGAGTAGTCCTAAGGGCTCCGGTTGGCTGGTGGGGTGTGGCTTCTGATGTCATGAGTTCCTGTGGCAGAGTGGGACATACAGAGACAGGCGCTGGAGTCACGTGACCTCTGACTTCACAGACAGAGCCCCACATGGTCCATCAGGGGGACCTGGGGAGCAAGCATAACCTCTGACCTCATGAATGAAATATACTGGGGAGCAAATACAGGTTCAGGTTTGTTATCGGGGCTCACAAGTGGGCTTTTAGTTGCACATATTATTCTCTGTACCAGAGAATGTCTAACACCCCCCCCACACACACACACACACACACTTCCTTTTGCCTATCTCATTATGATCATCTATCTCTATTTGGTAAGAGTTTTGACTTACTATTTCTTGTATTTTTAAATGGTGCTGGGTGTTGAGCCTAGTGCTTTCCTTATGCTAAGCAGGCTCTCTACCACTGGACCACGCCCAGCATTTGTTCAGCTCTTTAAGAATGAATGCTTTAATGGTGTGTTGTTGTTGTTGTTGTTGTTGTTGTTGTTGTTGTTGTTGTTGTTTTAATGTCTAATAAATGATTTAAAGTCTTTGTCTCCGTAATCCAGCATCTGGGTACTCTTGAGGACATCTTTAGTGGGTGTTTCTTTTCCTGCATGGAAACCACATTTTCCTGTCTCATTGTGTGTTATACATTCTGCTGAACACCGGACACTTAGACAATATATATCCACAGGGTCACTAGCCCTTCCCCTTCTTGGCTGCGCCTGTTGGGTTCGTGTTTGCCTGCTTTTGTCCTCGTTCTGTTTTGTTTCATTTCGAAAGGTTTTTCTTGGTAGCCCACTTATTTAGTGGCTTTCCTGAGATTTACGTATTGTAGTGTGCAACCAGCACGTTCTGCTCACTTAAAACAAAAACAACAACAAAATTGTTTTGATTTTAGCCTGACTTCCTAGGGTTGAACCCTGTGTTAATACAACTTCGTACTCAGCTTGTGATCGGTTAAAAGATTTCCTTAATTACCTATAGCACAAGTTCTCTTTTCCAAGGGTGTGTGTGTGTGTGTGTGTGTGTGTGTGTGTGTAGAATATTCACATTTTAGGACATTTAAACCCCCCATCATTTCCCCTACTGCTCATGCAGGGGTTCACGGTCAGCAGTGGCAGCCCTCTGCTGCTCCAGGTCCTTCTGGGACTGTGCCCAGAGCTCACGTGATGGAGAGTTCTCTAGGTCCTCACAGACTCGTCAGAACTCCTCAAAGTTCTCGCTTCTTCCCATCCTCACAGTCTTGCTTCAATTTCTGGCTAGGCTCTTGGTAGTCCTGAGTAAAATACTAGCCCTTGGCAGTCGAACCCACTGCAGATCCATGCTGGTTTCAGTTACACCCAGGGCAAGAGGCGATGTTCACAGACCTGAGCTCACAGTCAAATCCAACAGGAGCTACACCGGAGGGATGGATTTGCCAGGAACTTCTGGGGAGCTCAAACTGCCAATTGTTTTCTGAGCCTTTGAATCTCAATTGACAAAATGACTTGTGCAATTGTTATGTATACCATGATGTTCGAATGGACATCTAGTTCGTGGGGCTACAGGCTCTGAAGGAGGCCTATCTTCTGCTGATGGTTAGGCTTTGTCGTGATGGCGAGGCCTCCCATGAGAACGCCATGAGCTCCCTGCTATCATCAATCTTAAGTCAATTTTTTTCTGAATGGTTGTTTTTCATTTTGATCTATGCCTGTGAATAATTTCCAGAGTTCTAAACATGGTTGAATCCCACTGTTTGGTGAGTGGAATTTCTGAGTATATTCACTGCACACACTGTTGGATTTCAGAGAGAAAATTTCCTTCCACTGTTGACCGTATTCGCCACTCCTTTTCTCTCCATTAGTCCTTATCTTACTTCTCCCCACTGATTTCCCATCCGCCCCCTAGAGTGCATTCTGTCTTATGTATCTATAAAGAATTCTAGGACCCACAACTGAGAGAAACTATGACATTTATCTGCACGAAAATTGTCTTCTACCAAATGACATGATTCCATTTTCTTTGTGGCTGAATAAAAACTCCACTTATGTATATACCATTTCTTGTTCATTCATCTGATGCTGGACACCCGGTGTAGTGGCTATTCCTGGTTGTCAACTTGACTCTATCTGGAATGAACTGGAAGGCTCACCTGTGATCCTAATCTGGAGGCTAGGAGATACAAGTTTCTGATCTAGATCTTGGCATGGCGATCTTAAGGCATAGTGGCTATGAATCCCAAAAGGTTAAGACAGGGAGATCTCTGAGTTCAAGGACAAAGCAAGTCCCAGATCCAGGCATGGTGATACACACCTTTAATCTGGGCCACACCTTCTGCTGGAGACCTACATAAGGACATTGGAAGAAGGAAAATTTGCTCTCTCTTCTTCGCCTGCTTGCCTTGTGGGATTGAGCAACTGCTAGGTCCTTGGACTTCCATTTATAGCTGCTGCTGACCATTGTTGGGAAGTTGGACTATACAGACTGTAAGTCATCAACAAATTCCCTTACTCTATAGAGACTACCCGTAAGTTCTGTGACTCTAAAGAACCCTGACTAATACACCCGGGATGGTTCATAACTTGACTATTGTGAACAGCACCGAGATCACCACGCATGTGCTGCGTTGTCTTCAGTGGTGTGTTGTCCTAAAGCCCGTGGGTTTGTACCCAGATGTGGTACAGCTGAGCTAGCTCTCCTTTTAGCTGTTTGGTTGCTGCTGTTTTGTTTTGAAGACCCTCCACACTAATTTACATGGCGACATCTAGAGCCCTTTCTACTTCTCCCAACAGGATGTAAAGAGTTTCCCTAATCCCCACACCCTCCCCTCCCCAGCATTTGTTGTTTATTTTCTTGAGATCGCCCGTTCTGTTCTGCAGGTTAAATCTTTCAATAACCCTGACTGCAGCCAAGGACTTTGCTCACTTTTTCATAGGCTTTTTGATTCTCTGTCCTTCACATTTCCAGAATGCTCTGTTTTCCCGGTTGTTGGTTAGATGGCTTGGGATTTGGGTGTTAGGGTTGTAGTTCCGTGGGAGTCCTCTGTCAGCTTTATAGCAGATGAAGAGTCCTCTGTCACACTGCAGCTGCCTCTCCACCCAGCTTTCCCGTCTGCTCTCAGAGGCTTTGTACCTCGTGTGTGCAGTCACATCCGGGCATGACTTTTCTGACATTCCTCCACTGATGGGGCATGCATTGGAAGTCCTTCCCTTAACTAATAGCTTGAGTCTCACATTAGGGTCTTGATCTACTCTCAGCTGATCTTTGCACAGGGTGAGCCATGGTTATCTAACGTCATTCTTCTGTGGTGGACAGCCAGGCTCAGCGCCACTTGCTGAAGATGCCCTTTCTTCCAATGTACGTTTTTGACGTCTGTGTCAAAGGTTGGGTGGCTGGCTATTGCTGTTTGGGTTTACCCCGGGATGCTCTATTACAGTCCAAGGGTCTACGTTTCTATTTTTATGCCAGTATCTTGCTGGTTTTGACACTACAGCTCTGTAGTGCCAAAAAAGTTTGAAATCTATATTGTGAGACCTCTGGCACTTTTGTTCAGGATTGCTCTTACTGTTCACAGTCTCTTACCCTTCTGTATTCTTTGGGGATTCTTTTCTGGTTTTGTTAAGCATGCTGTTTCTCCGTTGTTACTCTTTGAGAATTCCACACATATATAAAAGGTGTTTTGCTCAAATGCACTCCCCATTCTGTACCCATAATTCCTTCCCTATACCCCCACCGCTTGTCCCTCCCAACTTCTTGTGATCTTCATGAGACAAAGCAAAACACCGAGTCTACCTAGTGCTGTCTTTGTGCACATAAGTATAGGGCTGTTTCCTGGTTGCAAGGCAATGCTCTAAGTGGCCACATCCCTGAAGAAAGCTGACTCCTTCTCCCCAGTAGTCACCAGTTGCGAATAGCCTCTCAGTAGATGTGTGACTTCATGAGCCCCTCTCCCACCTTTGCCGGGACTTTGTCTAGCTTGATCTGTGCAGGAAAATGCAGCCGGTGTGAGTTTATGTTTGCAATAGCTTTGTCCTGTATGGCAAATACTGATTCAGTGTAGTCAGCCAGTACCACTGGCTCTTACCATCTTCCCCCCATCTTCCATGTTGGTCCTGAGTCTGGAGGTGTGATATACAAGTTACGTTTAGATCTGAGCACTCCGTGGTCTCTTATTCTCTGCACATTGGCAAGTTGTATGTCTCTGTATTAATTACCGTTTACTGGAGGGGAGGAGGAGGAGGAGGAGGAGGAACAATAAGAACAAGAACAAGGAGAACAAGAACAAGGAGGAGGAGGAGCGGAGGGAGAGGAGGACGAGGAGGAAGAAGGGGAGGAGGAGGAGGACGAGGAGGAGGAAAAGGAGGAACAACAATAAGAACAAGAACAAGGAGAACAAGAACGAGGAGGAGTGGAGGGAGAGGAGGAAGAAGAAAGGGAGGAGGAAGAGGAGGAAGAGCCGCAGCTCTGATGAAGGCTGAAAGAACACCAATCTAAAAGCATAAAGACAAGAACTTGGGGAATAGTTTATTACTATGTCCATTTACCAGAATACTATTTTTAGCTTCTTGCCTAGGGTCATGACCGCACCAACCATGCTTTTGGCCCAGTGAACAGTACCAGGCATGAGCCCCATCTCCAATCAGAAAGAGATTGGTTACTCCCACAACACTATGGCTAGTGTAGCTCACAGGACTCAGGGCTGGTTAAGACTATTGACGTATCCCCCTTAGCAAGATTAGAACCTTCCAGCACTATAAAAGGTAGCCAGCAAGAATGAGGCTCGCAGGTAGGTACCAGCTTTTATTTCTCCGTGTCATAGGACTCAAGTGCATGGGTGTATACATGAGGTCTTCAGCAAGAGGGTCTTACTATTAAGTTCTTGGAGGTAACTAAGAACAATAGAAATAGCCTGTGATGGTTTTGCAGCAATGGTCTATGACATCTCACTAACTGAAGCTCAAGACATGGTAACTCATACCTAGAATGTGGATTTTCGATTTGATAGCTCACATTGTGTGTCTCCTCCTGTCATGGGACAATTGTGTTCAACCACCCCCACTTCAACCTCTCTCTTCCATTATTCCCCTTTCATTTATTGATTTGCATGCATTAAGCTCTCCCAGCAAGCCCCAGCTAATGATTTTTTTCATTTTGATAGATATTTTTTAATTTGCAGTTGAATTCACTCTGCAGACACGTTGTTTAGATTTTTAGCATGCATTTTCACCAGCCTATAATTTTATTTCTATGCTGTGTTCTTGTCTGGTTTTGGAGTAAGTGTTGGCTATGTAAAATGAATTTGGCCGAGCTCCTCGTTCTACTGTATTGGTGTTTGGTTCTTGAAAGATCTGCTAGAACTCGGTGGTGAATCCATCTGGGTCTGGGTTGCTTATATGGGAGATGTCTTACTACTGCTTTCACCTTGTTTTTTCCAAGTTCTGTTTGTTTATATCCTCTCAATTTAATTTTGATAAATCATTAACACCCAGAAATTCACCCATTTCATCTCTATTTTTCAACCTATTAGAATAGAGGCTTTCAAAGTCTGCTCTAACTATTCTCTGAATTTCACTAGTGTCCATTGTAGCCCCTCCCTTTTCATCTCTAAATCTAATACTGTGGTCTTCACGCTCTGTCTTTTAGTTAGTTCAGCTAAGGATTTATTAACGTTGTTTATATTTCCAGAGAACCAACTTTTTGTTTTGCCAATTCTGTATTCTTCATCTCTATAGCCTCTGACCCTGATCTTTGTTATTTATTTCCATTCCCTTGATTCGGAGTTTGACACTTTCTTATTTTCATAAGACCTTGAGGTGAATCATTAAATTATTTATTTCAAATTTCTCTGATTTTCTAGAGCAGGTATTTATAGCTATGAACTTCCTTTTTCAGAGCACATTCATTGTATTCCACAGCTCTGGTATGTTGTGGTTTCATTTTCCTTCAATTCCAGGAATTTTTTAGTTTCCCTCCTGATTTCTTCAATGACCCATTCATCATTCAACAGCCTGTCATTCAATCTCCGAGAGTTTGTGTATATCCTGCAGTTTTCCTTGCTGCTGATTGCTAGATTTATTCCGTCGTGATCAAATAGAATACAGGAAATCATTTCAATTTATAAATATTTGCTTTCTGGTCTATAATGTAGTGTGTGGTTTTTTTTTTTTGGCTTTTGTTGTTGTTGTTGTTGTTGTTGTTGTTGTTGTTGTTGTTTTAGAGACAATCCCAGGGGCTTCTGAGAAGGATGCAACTCTGGGTGTTTGTGTGGCTATTTTGTAGACGCCGATGAAGTCTGTTTGATCTATAGTATTGTTTGCCTCTGGTGTTTCTTTTCCCATCTGTTTGTGCTGTCTGCGTGGATGGTATGTTGATCATAGTAGACTATGACAGTCACTCACCATGCAGTCTGCTGGGCTCAGGCTTTGCCCTTCTATCCAGGAGTATTAGTTTTATGAAATTGGGTTTGCTAGTATTTGGTGCATAAATGTTTAGAAATATGGTATCTTCTTGGTGGATTATTTCCTTACTCCATACATAGTGATTTTATTTCTTCCTGCTCTTTAGAATTTAAAGCCTATTTCATCAGAAATTGGAATTTCCACACCTATTTTTTTTAATATGACTTAGCTTGAAAGATCTCACTCTATTCTTTAGCTGGTGTGGTGGTTTTTTATTATAGTCAAAAAGTATATGGATCCTATATCTTAATCCAATCTTTCAGTCCAGGTCCTTTGATTTGGAAATTGAGACTATTAATATTTATCGTTACTATTGAAATGTGTGTATTGATACCTGATATTTTGTTGACTTCATAGTGTTCCCTAATCTTCAGGTTTTTATTTTCTGTTCTAGTGTGACTTATTCTTTCTTGTGGTCCCACAGCTGTGTTTATCTCTCCTTTCTGTGTGTGAAAGTCCTGCACATCCATCCTGCAGCTATGGCTTAGCGATCATGAATTCTGTTACTTTGTATTTATCAGCTTTTCTGAGTAAGGCAATCTGGGCTGACATTATTCTAAAAGCCATACCCTTGTGGCTTTTAGTTTGTGTTGGGAAGTAAGTGATTATTCCGATGGGTTTTTTTTTTTCATTTTTTATTGGTTATTTATTTACATTTCAAATGTTATCCCCCTTCCCAGTTTCCCTTCCACAACTCCCTATCTGCTCCACCTTCCCCCTGCTTCTATGAGGGTGCTCCCCCACCCCCCCACCCACTCCTGCCTCAGTGCCTTAATATTCCCTAACACTGGGTCATCAAGCCTCCACAGGACCAAGGGGCTCCCCTCTCAGTAATATCCGATAGGCAGTCCTCTGCTACATATCAAGCTGGAGCCATGGGTCCCTCCAAGTGTACTCTTTGGTCGGAGGTTTAATCCCTGGGAGCTTTGGGGAATCTGGTTGGTTGCTGTTGTTGTTCTTCCTACAAGGTTGCAAACCCCTTCAGCTCCTAAGTGGTCAGACTCTGGCAGGACCTCTCAGAGGACAGCTATCCCAGGCTCCTGTCAGTAAGCGCTTCTTGGCATCAGCGATAGTGTCTGGGTTTGATGTCTGCAGATGGGATGGGTCTCTCGGGATGGACTTTCCTTCAGTCTCTGCTCCACTCTTTTCCCTGCACTTCCTTTTGACAGGAGGAATTCTAGATTAATATTTTTTAGGTAGGTGGGTAGCCCCATCCCTCAACCGGGGGCCATGCCTATCCACTGGATATGGTCTCTACAGGTTCAATCTCCCCTTTGTTGGGAATTTCAGCTAATGTCCCCCCTGTTGGGTCCTGGGAATCTTTTGGGTCCCTGGCATCTGGGACTTTCTAGTGGCTACCCCCAGTTCCCCTTCCCCCACTGCTACACACCTACTTTCAAACTCCCTACCTTCTATACTTCTCCCCCATCTCTTCCCATATCGGAACTGACTGCCTTTCCCTCCAGATCCTCTTTCCCTCCCAGATCCCTCTACTTCCCAGAGATTATTTTCTTCCCTCTTCTGAGTAGGACTGTAACACCCACACTTTGGTGTGATCTTCTTTCTTCTTGGGTTTCATATGGTCTGTGAGTTGTATCATGGGTAATCCAAGCTTCTTTTTATTCACTTATCAGTGAGTGCATACCATGTGTGTTCTTTTGTGTCTGGGTTACCTCACTCAGGATGATATTTTTAAGTTTCATCCATTTGCCTGTGAATTTCATGAAGTCATTGTTTTTAATAGCTGAGTAGTACTCCATTGTGTAAATATACCACATTTTCTGTATCCATTCCTCTGTTGAGGGGCATCTGGGTTCTTTCCAGCTTCTGGCTATTATAAATAAGGCTTCTATGAACATAGTGGAGCATTTGTCCTTGTTATATGTTGGAGCATCTTTTGGATATATGCCCAGGAGTGGTATAGCTGCATCCTCAGGTAGAACTATTTCCAATTTTCTGAGGAACCGCCAGACTGATTTCTAGAGTGGTTGTACCAGCTTGCAATCCCACTAGCAATGGAGGAGTGTCCCTCTTTCTCCACATCCTCCCCAGCATCTGCTGTCACCTGAGTTTTGGGGTTTTTCTTTACATGTGAGTTTGTTCTTTTTTCTTGTAGCTTTCAAAATTCTTTCTGTTCTGTATATTTACCACTTTAGTTTTATGATACAGGGAGGTTCTTTTCTGATCATGTCTGTCTGAAGTCCTCTGTACCTGGGTAGCCATCTATTTTCCAAGATTTGGGGAGTTTTCTGCAATGATATTAATGAACAAATGTTTGTTTCTTTAGCACAAAATTCTCATATATCCATGATTCATACTTTCAGTCTTTGATGGTATCTTATAGGTTACCTGCATTCTGATAAAACTCTACTAATTTGCATTTGTCACACGGGCAGTCTTTTTTTATTTTGTGGGATTATAGTTCTTTCACTGAATTCCTGTCTCTTCCATTTGTAGCATACACACACACACACACACGAGAGAGAGAGAGAGAGAGAGAGAGAGAGAGAGAGAGAGAGAGAGAGAGAGAGAAAGAGAGACAGAAAGAGAGAGAAAGAGACAGAGAGAGACAGAGAGACAGAGACAGAGAGACAGAGACAGAGAGAAAGAGAGAGAGACAGAGACAGAGACAGAGACAGAGACAGAGACAGAGAGAGAGAGAGCTCTCTACATCAGTAGATAGACTCTGGTTTCCAGGAGTTCATTTGGCAGATAGGCCTAAGTTTATGCATCCGCTGGCGAGATGGTAGAGTTGTTTTCAACTGGCGATTATAAATAAAGCTCCTGCAAGCTTCCATTCATAGGTTTTTGTATAAATATAAAATTTCAGTTCTCTCAGATAAATCTCTGGAAGGTCCACTGCTGTGCTGTACACTGTTTATTTAATAAAGTGTTTTGAGCGGCCTGTTTTGTTTGCAGAGGGACTATAAATTTTGCATTCCATGCTTGTAATCCCAGCATTCAGGAGGTCAAGGCTGAGGGTTCAAGTTCAACTTGGGCTATATGCTGCGAAAGTGGATCACAACAACAGCAAACCTGCTGCTGTTGTTGTTGTTGTTGTTGTTGCATCCCAGCTATGATTAGACTCGGGCTCCCATTGTCCTGCCCTGTTCACCACTTTATCACCTTCTTTCATTACAGCTGCCACTCAATGCTAGGGAACTCTGACATGCCTATGTGAGAGAATGAACTAGATCCATGTTGGGGTTTTAAAGTATATTTGTTGGATGTTTTCTCTGCACTGGCGGCTGTACATATTTTCTCCTGATGAAGCCCCTCTGTTCAAATCTTTTGGCATAGTTTCACATGTTTGAGTTTTAAGACTTCTTTACACATTTAAGACACATGGAATTTTTTTAAAGATGTCTTTATAATTATCAAACATTTTCTTCCAGAAAGCACTTTCATTCCCCCTCCCCTTGTTATGCATGTATACATGCCTGCATGTGTGTAAACATGCATGCATGTTCATGTCTAGAGTCCTCCTTGATCACTCTCTGCCTGATTCTTTGAGGCAAGGCCTCTCATTTGAACCCAGAGCTCACTGCCTCAACTATTCTGGCTGGCCAGCTTTCCCTGTCTCTGTCTCATATGTCCTAGAATCGTGAGCAAGTCACCATGACTACCTGGCATTTCTGTGTGAGCTGGAGATCTGAACTCAGTTCTCATGCTTGCAAGCTAATGTTTCACCCATGAGCCATATCTTCAGCTCCCCAAAATGTGTCTTTCTAAATTCTTTACAGTCTTTTTCCAAGAGAAGAATTAATAATTTGGGTACAGTGTGCATTGCCTTCTGTTATTGTGGGCAAGAGCTACTTCATGGGGGGAAATTTTATTTGGCTTACAGTCTAAGAGTACACTCCATCATGGTAGGCAAGGCATGGTACCAGACTGTGTGGCTGCTAGCTCAGTTCTGAGCAGACCATGAAACAGTGAAAGACTCATCTTCCCTACCTGCTTCCATGTTTATTCAGTCCAGAACCCCAGCCCTGGGAGTGGACCCTCCACTTTTGTCCTCTGCCTATTCTCCCTGGAAATACCTTCACAGACACACTGAAGTCTTATTTAGGTCTTATATAGTTTAATCAAGTTGACAAGAATAAAGTGACACACTGTCCAATCTATTTATGCTCTTATGATCTATACTTACGGTATCATGCAAGCTTGCCACCCCCTTTATCTTCTAGCTGTTTTACAGATTTAGGCTTCGGGGTTGGGTCAGCCTTTGCACTTGAGGGCGCTGTATATCCCACTGTCCTATCTCTGCTTGTCTGAGGACAATTCTTTCTTTCTCCTTTGAATGGTCTCTATGTCTCAATTAAAATTGGCCATGTGTGTGAGTTCATTTCTGAATCTCTATTATTTTCCAAGCATCTACATGTCCATCGTCTGATGAATTCCATACCGTTCTGTATTCTCTAGTGATAATTTTTTAACAAATGATTTTTAAACCATATATATATATATATATATATATATATATATATGTTTATATATAAACACAGTGTGTGTGTGTGTGTGTGTGTGTGTGTGTGTGTGTGTGTGTATGTGTATGTGTATGTGTGTAGTGTGTGTATGTGTGTCTATGGGTGGGTTTGTGCACCTAGGTACAGGCTTAACAGAGACCAAAAGAGGGCACTGGGTAATCATCGAGGCTTTACAGGTGATTGTGAGCGACCCAACACAGGTGCTTGGAAATAAACGTAGGTCTGCAGGAGCAGTTTGTGCTCCTCTCCTCTGAGCCATCTTGCCAACCCCACTAGTAACCAATCTCAAGATCCTGAGGTCCTAAGCTCCCATGCAGTTTGGAGTCATGGGGGAGTTCCCCGGTGTCATTCTGAGCCTCACTTTTCTCAGGTGCACAGTGGAATGATCCTAGAACCCAATACGGAACCTACTAGTCTGTCCCCCACCCCTCCTCCTTTTGTAATACTCAGGTTGGTGTGGAGAGCCGTGAGCAATCGCCATTACAAGATGGTGCTGGCCTCCGCTGTGCCTAACTGGTTAACAAGTAATGTGCGCAGGTGCAAGAGTAAATTCGTGCCGAGTCACTGCCCATTCCGGGGCGTAGCAATGAGGTGATGGGCGTAGCAATGAGGTGATGGGCGAGCAACAAATCAGGTGCTGACACGCCACGCGGAGGGGTATATAAGCAGCACCATTTTCCAGGTTCGGGGTCGTCCTTCTGATGAAGCAGTAAAGCTTTGCTGTAGAAGAATCCGGTTGTCTGGTTGTCCGAGTGTTTTCTTGCTGGCGAGACACTAGCTCGGGACAGGTTGGCATATAGACTCTACGAAGCCTAGACAGTGGATACTATCCCCACCCTGCCCCAATGGGAAGAATAATAAAATCTGTGTTGTGTTGGTTCTGAGGCAGCCTGGAATAGAGAGTTGTATCTATAAAAGTGTGTCCAGCTCCGTGAGGGGATGGGCCGGGCTCCATCCTCTTGGGTCTGAATCCTGAGAGCTCCCTAGTGTCCTGAAGGACACAGTAGGTACGGCCCAGCCATGGAGAGCTGACTGTACGCAGAGGGCAGTTGGGAACCAGAAGGGGCTTCATCCTCGGTGCTCCTTGTTTTCCATCCCAGACCACGAGGAGGGCTCTGGGTCAGCCAAGCTGCCGCCTCTGAGTCCGTGGCAAGGATCCAGTGGAAGGAAGGCCAGCTGGGACTGGCAGGGGACAGGGTGAGTCACAAGAGGGAGACCTCCACCTCCTTGAGTATGGCCAGGTCAGCTCGGATATCTCCCACTTGGCCTGCGCACACCTGGGCTTGCTGCCCTGCGTGCAGACCGAGTGATGTGAAAGCCAAGGCCTGTCGGCACTCTCCACCCCTTCCATATACTGCTCCCCTCTGCGGCTGCCGAGGGCCCCCTGCCCGTTTCTTTGCTTGACTGCTCTGTTACCTGTAGAGGGACATGGATGGAGCAAAAGTTGACATCCACATGCCCACCTTGGGTCTGCCCGTACTTTCCAACTCAAGTGGAACCGTGGCTTTAAGGCATTGGCCTGCCTGCAAAAGAGGTGGACTTTCAAAAAAGCAGCAAATAAATCATGGCTGAAGAGCGAGCAGCCCAGCTAACTCCAGTTGCCACAGGCCAGCCGAGTGTGGCTGACAGCTTTGCCAGCTTCGGCGGAGGAAAATAGCCGTTTTTAATTTATTATTTTTTTTCAGAGGCCAGTTGGAAGATGGCAATCTCCTCCCTAGCAAGCCATCTCGGCACAACTCCTGGGCATACGCTTGAGTGTTTCAAAACTTCGCCCTGGCTATTTTCAATAGCTTGGTGCCAATGAGAGTGCATGGCTAAATCTTCTCAGCCTTAAGTGACCCTGGTTCTCAAGACTCCCCCGCAAGGCCTCTTGGTTGGGAAGAGAGGAACGGGATGAGGATGGGCCTGCTGCTTGAAACCTTGTGAGCAGCATTGAAGGTGTGGCTCCAGGATCTCAAGCTCAGACAGCAGAACAGAGTTTCTCAAGGGAGAAGGTCGGTTCTCCAGCTAGTCATGGAGTCCAGAACTGTGTCTGCATCTCCCTCAAGAGAAAGCCTCGTCCATCTAGGATCCTGTTCTTTGAGAGACAGCATTGGCCTTGGAAGCTCCTTATGGGGATGACTGGTTCCCCACAGTTAAAATTTGGCACCTTCTCCTCTGTCCCTAAACCTCATCTGAGGCATGAGAGGTGCTTGGCCCTTCCCAGACATGTCTGGAGCCAAAGAAGAATCATGGAAGATTTTTCTCTAAGTCTAAGTGTCCCCCTGTGGGTCATGCCCAGGGGTAGCTGTTTGTTTCTGGTAAGCTGGAGAATACAATGACTGATTCATCATCTGCACCATCAAATGTGGCCCTGAGAAGGAAGAGCAGGGCCTGGACTGAGAGAGCCAAGAGCAGTGTCAGTTCTGGCCCTACTCTCTGCTCTCTCTGCCCTTTATACCCATACTGGCTCCCGCCCTTAGCTCTTCCCCCCACCCCACAATGACTTGGTCCCACAAGCAGATGGCCTTGCCACTGAGCCCGTCCACTCTTTCCTGAATCCCTTTGGCTTCTCTGAGGTCTCACTCAGAACAGAGAGGAAAATCTAGAAGTCTGTGCACATAGTCAGGCCTCTGATTCTGAGTATTCCTGTGCCATGAATGCTCTTTCCAGGCCAAGGCCAGAAGTTCTAGCCACATAAAGACCTCTTACACAAGACCTCCAGGCCTTCTCTCTCCCTCTGTTGCCACAAACCCAGAGTTAGGGCTTCCCCTTTGGCATGGGTCTGCCTGGCCTGGTATATGCTTCCTGCCACCAGGGTCTTTCTGAAGTCTCCTTCTTGCTCCCCATAGCATCCTGGGGCCACCAAGACAGTGTCTTGAGATATGCCTGCAGCTGATCATAATGGGGGCACCCTGCCCTATTTTGGTGAAAAGGCTCTTTGCCATCCCTCCCATACTGATGGGTAGACTATACCACCCCACCAGGGCAGATAGCCTAAGGTGTTTTCTGGAGTTAGGGGCTTCTCTTCATACTCTACAGAAAGGTAGATGAGGGCTTGCCTTTGAGCCAACTCATTCCATTTCCAGGGCCCTGGACAGTTCCCAGGCAGGGTCTAAGCTGCAAGGCATGCTGTTTTCCTTTCATTTACCTAAGATAATGTTTGACGGTGGCAGTCCGCAGCCCCTTATGTATCTGTAAGTAAAACCCAAATACAGATCACGCTGCCCCCATGAGGTGTCCACAGCTGTGCACCATGAGCACAGCTGTGTTAGTTACTTCTCTGCCACTGTGATAAAACACCAAGACCAACAGCAACTTGGGGAAGAAAGTTTATTTGGCCTTATGGTTCTATAGGGATATGAATCCATTGTGGTGGGAGGTTGATGCAGCAGGGCTGGGAAGCTAAGTACTCACATCTTGAATTACAAGCACAAAGTAGAAAGAACAAAGAAAGAGCTAGAAGCCTTTTCATTTCAACACTTGCCCAATCCCCAGCCCAGCCAGTGACATACTTCCTCCAGCGAGGCAGAAGCAAACTTTCAAATGTCAGGGGCTATGGGGGACATTTCTCCTTCAAAACTCCACATACACAACCCTGACCAACAGCCCAGGATGGTCAGATACATCACCCTGATTGTCTCCCCTGTGGTATGTGGATCTGCATAGGAACAAAGGCGCCGGTGACTGGTATTTAATGTCTCTTTCAGAATCACCGTTTGGACCCGCCATTTTTCCTTTTATGCTTGATGGTATTTTGTGGATTGTTAGTCTCCTGTTCTGTTAAAGGGTACTTGGGCTGTTTCCAGCTTAGGGCTGTTAGAAAGAAAGTTGCCCTGATATTTGTATAAAAAATGTTTTTGTGGGTATCTTTTTTTATTTCCCTTGGATGAGTACCTGCTTCTGAACTATTAGGTCACAGGAGGGTTATGTGTGGCGTCTGGCTTCATAAGAAGCCGACAAATAACTTTCCCAAGTGGTGTCGCTTCTTGGCACTCCCACGGGAGTCTGCCTCCCTGTGAGCCTCCACCACGGTCGGGGTTGCTCTTGCTAATTTCTCAGGACATAATAATCCTCATCATAGTTCCTTCTGTTTTTCTACTCGCCTTTTTTATGAGGTGCTTGGCCATTTTTTGTTTTGTTTTGTTTTGTTTCTTATTAATATATTTTTAATCCACTTATGATAGTATACAATCCATCTTGATCTTAATTATCTTGAACTCCTTTCCAAGGCCCTTCTGAAACTCCCTTTACATCTGCCTCCCAACTCTACATTCCTATTTCTTTTTTTAATGTACATCCCACTGATTCCAATTAGAGCTGTCCATATGTGCATGGCTACTGGGCCATCCACTGGGGCATGGACAACCTATCAGGGGTCACCCCCACCCAAAGAAAAGCAGCTCTCCCTCCTTCAGCATCCAGCCAAGAGCTCCTCACTTGGGGGACTGGAGCCTCAGGAGCCTCCTCCCCTCCATACTGAAATCTTTCACGGGCTTAATCGTGTACAGATAACCACAGCGGGTGTGTATTTGTGTGTGCTACAGTCATGTCATGACCAGAGGACAGCATTCCACAGCCATCCTTCCCATCCTCCACTTGTTATACTCTTTCTGGCCCTTCTGAGATGTTCTCTGAGCCTTGCGGGTGGAGGGTGTTGATAAGCTGTCCCATCGATGACTCACCACTCACAGATACTTTATCCTCAGCGTTTTGAACAGTGATACATTTCTGCTTTAACCACTACCCACTGCAAGATCAAACTTCCCTGACCAAGCCTGAGGGCAGCACATAGATCTGCCACTACTGACCTCCCTAGCCATGGGGCTTGAACACGTTTTCTAGTATCAGGCATGATCTCTCTTCTGTGAAACAGACTTCACATCCAATCAGAAAGCAGTTGGTTGCCTCACCACCACTCAAGCTGGCACAGCTTACCGGGCAGATCTGCATCTAACACGCAGGGTCTGCTGCTGAGGAAGACCATCGTGGCTGTCCTTTCTCATGAAGCAGCTGGCTTGCACGGCATCTTTTAACACCCAGAGAGCTACATAAGCAGGGAGGTGGTTTTCTGCTCAGTTCGGGACTGATTTCCCACGTTGCCACCAAAGCATTGGGTGTTTTTAGCAATAGTGTCTTACCATCTAGTCGTGGTGTGCAACCAGAAGCAATGGGAACAGTCTATACTGTTCTGAGTACCTCTGGGGTCTCTCTGACCCATCACTCTCAGGGAGATAGCTTGCATGTAGCACCGAGACCTTTGTTTAATAACTGACGTCTTCTGGTTGCAGTGTGGGTGACCTGTGCAGGTACCTCTGTTCAAACTCCATTTTCCATGATATGTTTTACCTTTCTTTCAGTCTAGTGTATTTTCATTAATGTTTCCCCATCTATCTGTAGTTTGGTTAACCTGTCCTGTACTCCTTCCCTTTCACCCTGCCCCCATCCCTGCTCACACACTTAGGTCCAATAGTTGGCCTCTGTTTATTCAAAGAGCATGTCTTCTACCGTCTCCTTTTATTATATTTCCTTACTCGGGTCGGAAAACCATAGGTTGCCATGTAGCTTCCTCATTCACATTTCATTGTGATTCACCTCCCCCAAGCCCTCATCTCCCAGTCCACCACTTCCCTGCCCGCTTGGACCCTTCTGCCTCCAGCAGCTCATTTACCTATATTCCATGGTTCTCTTTCCTACATGAGGTTCCCCTCAATCAACCATGTCTAATTTTCTGACTTACAGCCAAACTTGAGAAAGAGAGAGAGGTAATGAAGACAGAGACCAAGAGAGAGAGACAGAGAGAGAGACAGAGAGACAAGACAGAGAGAGAGACAGAGAGAGATAGAGAGAGAGAGACAAGACAGAGAGAGACAGAGACAGACAGAGACAGAGACAGAGACACAGATGGACATTTATGCTTCTGGAACTCTAAGTGCAAATAAGCATTTCCTTCTAAAAGTTGAGCCATGGCACTTTATCCAAGCGTCAGAGCAGTAACTAGCGCAGCCCCGTTCGTTACCATCTGACGACTAGTTGCTTTTCAGGAAAAGGTTAGGCCGCTTCCCATATAGCAATTATGTTCAGCTCCTCTCCTGTGTCAGAGCAATCGGGTGTCAACATTCCCTTCACACCCAAGAATTTCTCTTCTATTTATTTATCTATCTATTTATTTGCTTACTTACTTACTTATTGTGATGTGGGTGATGTGATTTAAAAAAGAAAGAAAGAAAAACTTCTTTTTTTTCCATTTTTTATTAGGTATTTAGCTCATTTACATTTCCAATGCTATACCAAAAGTCACCCATACCCACCCACCCCCACTCCCCTACCCACCCACTCCCCCTTTTTGGCCCTGGGGTTCCCCTGTACTGGGGCATATAAAGTTTGCGTGTCCAATGGGCCTCTCTTTCCAGTGATGGCCGACAAGGCCATCTTTTGATACATATGCAGCTAGAGCCAAGAGCTCCGGGGTACTGGTTAGTTCATAATGTTGTTCCACCTATAGGGTTGCAGATCCCTTTAGCTCCTTGGCTACTTTCTCTAGCTCCTCCATTGGGAGCCCTGTGATCCATCCATTAACTGACTGTGAGCATCCACTTCTGTGTTTGCTAGGCCCCGGCATAGTCTCACAAGAGACAGCTACATCTGGGTCCTTTCGATAAAATCTTGCTAGTGTATGCAATGGTGTCAGCGTTTGGATGCTGATTATGGGGTGGATCCCTGGATATGGCAGTCTCTACATGGTCCATCCTTTCATCTCACCCATGGAAGGAGTTACAAAGACAAAGTTTGGAGCTGAGATGAAACTTCTTCTTTTATATTTCATTTCCCCAAGACCTTCATTATTTCCTGGTTGTTATTTTGTATTATACTTCACTTCTCCAGAGTGGCCTCAGTTTTAACTAAGCAGAAGGCTTGGGATTTCTAAGGCTCTCCGGCCTCGCAGACGCTATCCTTCCCTGGTTATCAGCATCCCTGATCACAGCGGTATGTTTGGCATAATTAATGAACTTGCACCTCCGGGTCTGCACCAACCTAACTCTGTACAGTTGGCAGTGTGCCTCGTTCTTGTTGTGCATTGTATGCATTGGGGTAGATCTGTACTAACACGTGTGTACATTCCAAGCCTCTCTCCATCCTGAGAAGGGCCTGCTGTTCATTCCTGCCGATCTCTGGAAACCACTGATAATTTGACTGTCTCCACAGCTTGCCTGAGAATGCTGTAATGCTGCTGCAAACTCGAAAAGTGCAGAGAGCTCCCATATGCTTTCGCAACACACCCTCCCCCGGCTCCGTGGCCCCCACTGTGCCAACCTGCACTGTGTGCTTAGGATATCTGAGCTCTTCCCCCAGAACCGTTGTGAATTTCCTTGTCCTTTCAGATGGATTTCCTCTGCTTGTATTAAGTACCTGAGGTTCTGCTTGACTGTGTGTGGTTTGGCGGTACCTTTCTTTTTAGGACTGAGTAATATTTCATTGCATGACTGTACCGTAGTCTGTTTATCCATGAACCCATTGACAGACATCTTGGCTAGTTCCAATTTTTGATAGATTGTGTGTAAAGTATCAATGAAAGAAATCCATGTTCTCAACTGAGGAATACCGAATGGCTGAGAAGCACCTAAAAAATGTTCAACATCCTTCATCATCAGGGAAATGCAAATCAAAACAACCCTGAGATTCCACCTCACTCCAGTTAGAATGGCTAAGATCAAAAACTCAGGTTACAGCAGATGCTGGCAAGGATGTGGAGAAAGAGGAACACTCCTCCATTGCTGGTGGGATTGCAAGCTTGTACAACCACTCTGGAAATCAGTCTGGCGGTTCCTCAGAAAATTGGACATAGTACTACTGGAAGATCCAGCAATACCACTCCTGGGCATATACCCAGAAGATGCTCCAACCCATAATAAAGACACGTGCTCCACTATGTTCATAGCAGCCTTACTTATAATAGCCAGAAGCTGGAAAGAACCCAGATGTCCCTCAACAGAGGAATGGATACAGAAAACGTACATTTACACAATGGAATATTACTCAACTATTGAAATTCTTAGAAACATAGATAGATCTGGAGTTAATCATCCTGAGTGAGGTAACCCAATCACAAATGAACACACATGATATGCACTCACTGATAAGTGGATATTAACCCAGAAGCTCAGAATACCCAAGATACAATTTGCAAAACACATGAAACTCAAGACTAAGGAAGATCAAAGTATGGATACTTTGATCCTTCTTAGAAGAGGGAACAAAATACCCATGGAAGGAGTTACAGAGACAAAGTTTGGAGCAGAGACTGAAGGAATGGCCATCCAGAGACTGCCCCACCTGGGGATCCATCCCATAAACAACCACCAAACTCAGACACTATTTCAGATGCCAACAAGAGCTTGCTGACAGGAGCCTGATAAAGTGATCTCCTGAGAGGCTCTGCCAGTGCCTGACAAATACAGAAGTGGATGCTCACAGCCATTCACTGGACAGAGCACAGGGTCCCCAATGAAGGAACTAAAGAAAGGACACAAGGAGCTGAAGGGGTTTGTAGCCCCATAGGAAGAACAACAATATGAACCAACCAGTAACCCCAGAGCTCCCAGGGACTATACCACGAATCAAAGAAAGCATATGGTGGGACTCATGGCTCTAGCTGCATATGTAGCAGAGGATGGCCTAGTTGGTCACCAATGGGAGGAGAGGCCCTTGGTCCTGTGAAGGTTCTATGCCCCAGTATAGGAGAATGCCAGGGCCAGGAAGTGGGAGTGGGTGAGTCGGATGGGGGGGGGGGGGGAATAGGGGATTTTCGGAAGGGACACTAGGGAAAGGGATACCATTTGAAATGTAAATAAAGAAAATATCTAATAAAAAATAAATAAATAATTAAAGAAATCCATGTACACATTTGTGTGAGGTATTGTTGTTTTTGTTTTGAACTGTTTCAGGTAAGAACCAAAAAACAAGATTGCTAGATCATATGGTGAAAAACACGTGTAGCTTGCTAAGAAATGCCAGTCTGCCTTCCTGAGCGGTTGGTCATTCTAATTCCTTCCAGTCTTTGTGAGTCCCCAGGGTCCCACATGGTCACCAGAATTTGGTGTTCTCAGTGTTCTGGACTTCGGTGGCATATATTGGCATGTCATTTTTTAAGTTGCCTTTTTTTCTGGCTATCAGTGATGTCACTCATCCCTTTATGCTTATATTTCATTTGAGTGTCTTCTTCAAAGAAGTGTCCATTTTCAGTCAGAGTCTCCATGTTTCCCACGCTGAACGTAGACAGTCTGTGTTTGCTTCATTAACAGGTCTGAGGAGACAGGTCTACTGCAGATATTTTATTTTGGTCTGTGCCCTGTCTTTTCCTTCTTTGATAAGGTCAGTTGGCAGATTAAAACCATTTTAATGAACTCCAGCTTTTCGGGTTTTTCTTTACAGGTTATGTGTGTGGTGTCAGAGCTGAGAAGTTGCCAGCCCAAGGTCATGGGGATTTTCTCCTGTGCCACACTGGGAGCCATTGTGCCTTCTTCACTTTACTCTTAGGCCTGTGGTCCTGGCAGGCATTCTCTGGTCCTGGGAATTGAACTCTGGGTCTTATGCATGTGACACAGAGCTATACTGCGGAGCTACAGCCCTAGGCCATTCTGGGTTAATTTTTATGACAGGATTAGGTGATTTTAGACACTGGATTTTCCAGATCTAGGTCCCCATTTCAGTTTTTATTTTCCTTATTTCTCCTTTTTTTTCCTCCCTGATTCTCTCTCTCTTTGCTACAGAAGGAACAGATCCACAGGTGTCCATGATTCAGGGCTTCAGCTTCAGAGCCTCTAGCTTTGTAGCTGAGTGCATTCTGCATTCTGCATTCTGCATTCTGCATTCTGCTTTCTGCATTCTGCATTCTGCATTCTGCATTCTGCATTCAGTAACATCCTCCTTTTGGGTTTTGACTTCCAGTCACTTTGCAGTGTAACATTCTCTGGAGGCTGGACAGGAAAGAGCAGACACTACGGTGTGCCAAGCTAGGGAAGCAGGTTAAATGTACATTGCATTTTTCACCTCACAGTCAGCTATCCATATGAACCCACTAGAAATCAGAGGTCATCTTAGGGTCCATCTTTTACTTTGATTGTTCAAGTGTGTGTGTGTGTGTGTGTGTGTGTGTGTGTGTGTATGTGTGTGTGTGTATTAAGACTTAAAGTTCATATCAAGTTCTTCTAAAATCAGTGTCTTCTGTTGCTTGGCTAATTTTGATTTTCTTCATTTTAATTATGAGTCATGTTTTGTGTCTCCATGTGTGTATATATGTGAAAGTTCACCTATGTGCAATAGTGCAGGTGTGTGCAAGTGTGCATGTATATGTCTATGGGGGTCAGAGAACCACCTCAGAGGTCTTTCTCAGATGTTACCCACTTTAAAAAAAAAAAAAAAAAAAGACAGGGTCTTTTAGTGGTTTGGAGTTCACCAAGTAGGCTAGGCTTCCTGGCCTGGCCAGAGATCACAGCCCGTCTCTCCCCTCCAGCACCGGGAGAATAGGTACATGCCACCATGCCTTTTGTCCTTATTTCTGTGTGAACTCTGAGGGTTGAACTCAGGTCCTCATGTTTACAAGGTGGTGAGCACCTTCCCAAAGGGGACATCTCCCCTACCTTCCTCCCTGTCACGTTTCTCTGCTCTTGCATCCTGGGTACCTTCAGTTTACCCAATGGGCCTTGTGTGCCTTGTATTGCACCAGGCCCTGGATGCTATTGTCTTGCCATGAAGAAGGTTTGTTCACCTGTGTTCCCCCGGGAGGTCACTAAATTAGTGCCAATCGCTTTGGTCCTGTGGAGCTTTGGTTTGAGGTTTTTGAAAGGGCAAATTCACTGCACTTTCCTGTAGTTTTGAAATGTGGTCTTGATGCCCAAAGCAAGGCCCTTCTTGTAGTTGCAAGGTAGCTACTTACCAAGGAAGCCACCTTAACAAAGTCTCCAGGGGAGGCCTTACCGCCTACAGCACAGCAGGTCTTTCTTTGGCACCAGGAAGTGGTAGTTTTCTGGAAATTAAAGTCCAAATTTTCTATTTGCAGAATTTAGACTTCAAATCCCATCTCCCCCTTGCTGGGCAGTTGATTTCGGCTCTGCCCTGAATGGCTGCCCAGGCTCTTGGTGCTGAGAGCTGCAGAGCCTTAACTGTTCCATAGATGCTTGCAAGCAGGCTGACATTTTGTGAGATCTGGGGTCACTCTCTGCCAGCCTGCAGTTCTCTCTGTTGCTCTGGGATCAGCCTCCTGGTACCCCAGCCTCTCCAGGTAGCCGGTTCCTTCCAGCCATCCTCATTCCGGGAATACCAGGAGAAAGCATTTAAGCCTTTGTCTCAACCAGTCACTTTCTAGTTTGAAGTGCCTTCGCCTGCTTTTGTTCTCTCTTGAATGTCAATCCAAACAATTGTTTTTACATTTTGTTCATAGTATAATCACACTGTAGGAAGCAGTCTGTGATAAGCCACTCTGCTCTATTAGAACACTGAGACTTCCCCACCCACCCACCCACCTACCCACCCACCTACCCACCCACCCCCAGCCTGGGATGAGGATTGAACCCACAGCTTTGCATGCTAGGCAAGTGCTTTTTACCACTGTTATAGCCATAGCCCAGGAAGCAGACTTTGATTGTACTTTAACTTAAAATATATATACATATATAGTCATAGGACACTGCAACAATAGAACCTAGAATCCAACAGACCCCTGACGGGGACCTCTTGTACAAGGAAGACCGTGAAGATCAGGGCAGGAGGGTCTGGTGTTGGTTACTTAGCTGTCACTGTCATTTGTCACTGGCACAGATGGGTCCACCCGCCTTGGTCCCATTCAGCAAGTAGTCTTACCACCTACCGGCTGTAGTCTGTCTCCAGAGGGTTCTTACATTGAAGGCTTGGTTTGTTGGTGGTGGCTTTTTGTTTGTTTGTTTGTTTTCCTTTTGCTTTTGTTTGTCTGTTTGTTTGTTTTGATACAGGGTTTCTCTGGCTGTCCTAGAACTCACTCTGTAGACCAGGCTGGCCTTGAACTCACAGAGATCCACCTGCCTCTGCCTCCCAAGTGCTGTCATTGAAAACATCCACCACCACACCCAGTGTGAATCTCCATCTTTATTACTAATACAGCCCCAGGCATTCTTTTAATGGAAATTGCAAGCAGACACAGAGAGTATTTCACCTCTAGTTCCTGGGAAACACTAATTTGTCTCCATTTGTACAATTTTTAAAAAATATTTATTTATTTATTTATTTATTTATTTATTATATGTAATTACACTGTAGTGTGTCTTCAGACACCCCAGAAGAGAGCAACAGAGTTTGTTACGGATGGTTGTGAGCCACCATATGGTTGCTGGGATTTGAACTCAGGACCTTTGGAAGAGCAGTTGGTGCTCTTAACCATTGAGCCGGCTCACCAGCCCCTCTACAGTTCTTTTTTTTTCATTTTTTAACGATGTCTAAGGCCTAAGGGGTTGGCTCAGTGGCACATGCTGACAGTCCCAGATTCTGCCCCTAGCAATGGGGAATGTCATCTAATGAGAATTACATGCGTGGCACTCGGAGAGTGACTTTTCACGGAGAGCACGGTACTCTTGAGACTCGCCCAGACTGGCACACTTGTCAACAACTGGTTCCCAAGCATATCTTAGTGTGTGTGCTTTAAATACTTTAAGAAAAAAAAATTAAAGTAGATATTTTACTTTTCAGTCATTTCTTAGTTGAATCATTATTGGGTGTTTCATGAAGTATACTGGGCTGTCAGAGGGCAGCTTGGTGAGGCCATGTCTCGCCTTCTACCTTTCTCAGGCTTGGAAGTCAGTCTATCAAACTTGTACATCATGCCTGTACCTACTCAGCCATCTCACTAGCCCATACTGATGCTTTAAATATAAATATTTAGTTTTAGAAGTCCTATTTTTCTCCATACTGTTTTCTCTCTCTCTCTCTCTCTCTCTCTCTCTCTCTCTCTCTCTCTCTCTCTCTCTCTCTCTCTGTGTGTGTGTGTGTGTGTGTGTGTGTGTGTGTGTGTGTGTGTGTGTGTGTATTTGTTTTTCGAGACAGGATTTCTCTGTATAGCCCTGGCTGTCCTGGAACTCACTTTGTAGACCAGACTGGCCTCGAACTCAGAAATCTGCCTGCCTCTGCCTCCCAAGTGCTGGGTCTAAAGGCGTGCGCCACCACGCCTGGCTCTCCATACTGTTGTAAACCTTTACAGCACTCCATGATTTGTCTTCCATCTTGATGCTCCCCAGTAAGATGGTGCATTTGTCGAAACAAGGGAGCCCCTGTCACTTTGGACTGTCAGCTCAGGCCCCCTGCTCATGCTTTCTTTAGTGGACTTTCCCACACTTCCCCTAAAGTCCTTTTTTCTTTTACAAATCCCCTTTATGGTCTCTGTCCTATGTCCTAAAACTCCCTTTGCTTATGGTTTCTGAGTGATGGTTGGTTTTGTCAACTTGACTCAATCTAGAATCATCTAGGAGAGTCTCCACAAGGACTTATCTACATGGTCGGCCCGTGGGCATGCCTGCCTGAGCGGGTTGTCATGATTCTGTTAATTGATGTGGGAAGATTCAGCCCACAGTGTGTGGCACCCGTTCCCTGGCTTTGGGTTGTGAGGATATGACAGCCAGTCCTAAAGACCTGATGGCTCTGTTTGTTTTTCTGACCAGAAATGAACTGTTCTGTTTCAGTCAATCCAGTGCTCAGACCCGAGTGGCAATTTACACAGGTCCCCTGCAGAGACAAAAGGAACTTACTATGGAGCCAGGCGTCCCATAATGGCCCTTAATCTGTTCTCTGGAATGCACGGAGATCCCTGTGGCCTGCAGTTGGGATAAGATTGGGATAAGGCCTGTGAGGTACTAGCAGCTGCCTTCGCTTCTGTAAAGCCTGCTTATCACTATGGGAAAGGGCCGAGATGGCCTGTTATTACTATACAGCAGGAAAGGAAAGACAACTGAAGGAGGTAAAACAGGACTTTTGGCCAGCTGTGAATTCCATGGATACTTGTAATGCATACATTTCTGATGTCTGCCCTTAAACACCCCCTTAACCTCAATGTCCCCAAACCATGCTGTGTTGGCTCTCAGGCTCTGCCTTTCTGCTAGTGATAAAAACTAAGTCATCTAATCTAAGACTGAATTGGGTTTAAATCTTTGGTCTTTCCAAATGGATTTGAACCCCACAAAGGGGCTAGACTATACAAGAGTAGAGAATGGAGCTGAGCTCATAGATGTGTACATTCAGTCTCTCTCTATTCTTGACTGCAGATGTGACCAGCTGTATACAATGTTCCTCTGACCCTGATAATAACTCTTCTCTCCTGTAAGCTGCTTTTTCTAGTCAGGATATTTAGTCATAGAATATAAAGGAAACTCGGTTCTCCTCTTGCTTTTAAGGTCACTTTTATTTCTAAATTAAAATACAGCTTCATTTTGTCCCTCCCTTCCCTCCCTCCAGCCCCTCCGATATACACCCCTCCTTTCTCACCCTCAAATTCCTAGTCTCTTTCTCCTTAACTTTTGTGGTTACATACATAAGAATACAGCCTGCAGTGTTTGCTTAGTGTCGTGTGTATGTGCGTGATTTCAGGGCTGACCACTTAGCAATTAGGAGACTCATCTCTGAGAAAGGTGTTTCTGCCCCCAGCATCTCTTTGCTGCCTGCAGTTCTTTATTTAGGGGTGGGGCCCTATGTGATTTTCCCCCTTCCCTGTTAGCATGTCTATGGATGCTGTCTTTACTCTGGTCTTTGGCAGCCATATTTTTGAGATATCCTAAGTGAAGCCTCCATGACCTTTCAAGGAGACACAATCTCTCAGCAGATTCCCTGGTCCTCTGGTACTTACAGCCTTTTCACCCCATCCTCTGAGATGTTCTCCAAGTTTTAGGTACAGAGGTGGTGTAGATATCACCCACTGAGCTGGGAGCTCCAACATTAACTGTGTTCTGTGTTCTAACTGGCTGTGATTCTCTGCAGCAATCTATCTGTGGAACAAAGACACTTCTTTGAGGAGGGGTGAGAGATACACTTATATTTTTAGGTTTTTTTTTTTTTTTAATGTTTAGGTCAATCTTGAGTATTCTAAGGAGTGCTCACACAGGATTTTTCAGACTGTCCCTCATTTGGAATCTATATGGTATTTCTCTCTTGGTGGGAACAGGACCGTATGGCATGGGAAGAGAATCCAGGAGCAAAGAGCTCACACACACACACACACACACACACACACACACACTGTGTGTGTGCCCAGGCACATGGTATCTGCATGGCTTACCACAGCTGGAGTTGATGGTGCCCTGGTGCTGAGCTTCCAAGGCTAAGGCTGTCAGCTTCTGTAGGGCTGTTCTCTGGTGAAGTTGCCTGATAGATACCTCCTCTCTACACTGCAGGCCCACAACTAAGGAGATGGTAGAGTCAGACTCATCCTCTTAAAGACAGAAAGTGCTTATCACTGTCAGGGAATTTTCTATAGGAAAGCTCATTTCCTTGTTCTTCATTACCGTCTCTGCCCACGTGATGCACAGACATCTAGTGTGGAGACGGTGGGTAATATCCCATGTGACATGCTTGGCTGTCGCCCAGCCTGGACCACTGCAATCTCCTTTGGGTTCTTCTCATTCTCACACTTCACTTTATTGTGAACTTTTTTCCCCCTCAATTAAGCCTGACTTTTTAGGCACCTTCTCACATCCTACCATTTTGTGCTCCAGGCTCATCCCACGTGTTCTTGGGCATGATCATCTTTCTAGAGTGCCTGTCTTGGTTATTTTTCTATTGACATGTCCAAACACTATGACCAACACAACTTATAAAAGAAAGCACCTCATATGGAGCTCATGGTTCCAGGAAGTTAAAGTCCACAGCCACCATAGCCAGGAGCATGGCAAGGGGCAGCTGGGCGTGGTACTGAAGCTGGAGCTTAAAGTCAACATCTCATCTGCAAGCCCAAGGTAGAAAACACTAACTGGCAAGGGTGGTTTTTTTTCAGGACAATAGAAAAGTAACAAATACAGAAATTGGTGCTAGGAAGTAGTAGGCTATTGTTGTAATGGCCCTGACCATGCTGTGGGGTTTTTGTGTAGAAATGTAGAAGACTTTGGGACTTTGGACTAGAAAAGCAGTTGAATCCTGTAAGTGGAGCTTAATGGGCCATCCTAATAGGAGCTTGGAAGAAAGTCATGCTGAGAGCCATGTGGACTGTGGAGGCCGAGCTCAAAAGGTTTCAAGGGGAACAATATTAACAACTGTGCTTGCTAGAGGCCATTGTTGTGATCTTGTGGCAAGCACTGCGGCTGCTCTGTGCCTTTGTTTTAAGAATCTGCCGATTTCTCAGACTGGTGTTGTCAGCAGAAGAGATTTCAAGACAACCTAGTATTGACTGTGTCAAGTAGCTATTAGTGATCTCTCTTTTCAAGATCTACAATGAAAAAGAGCAACGGTTACAGGGTGTACAGCCTGTACATTTTTTTTTTTGGAGAGAAATAACATGAAATCTAATGTTGGAAGCTTGATTTAATATGAAATGGAATAAAGGACATGGTGCCCCCAGGGCAAGTCCCCAGGTAATCCTGCAACTTGTAAAGAGAAAGGGCCTGAGGGATCACTTATTGTCTTAAAGAGCAAGAACAAATCAATGCTTATGCAATTATGCAAATATAACTCAAGGAGAGAGCCAGGTTTCATACCTCACAGGCAACAGCACTTGGCAGCATGGCCGTGTGGTTCTGGTCTCAGAGCGATCAAAGATTCAGGAGTAAATGGGCTGCAGAATCTTCCTCTGTGGTTAAGGAAGGCTGCTGAGGCCAGGTTTGTGGCAGGGGAGGCCCTGCATGGAGGTCTAGAAAGGCCATTGTGTGAAGCTATGAAGGGAAAGTCTGGATTGGGTTGGAGACCCCAAGACGTTGGGGATGCTAGAGCGGTGGGTTACCTGCCAAGGAGAGCTGTAAACACGGAATGGTACCAGCCCAAGAGAGAGAAGCGTGTGCTGTCAACAAAGCTGGAAGGTTGAAACCGGATAAGCTATTTGACACTAAAAATGAAGTTTCGGGATTTGGTGTTTGCCTGGCTTGGTTTCCAGCCTTCCTTTGGTCCACGATTGCCTCGGTATACACCCTTTCTTCCCTTTCAGAATGGCAATGTCTATTCCGTTCCAGTGTGTGTTGGAAATACGTAATGTGCTTTTGGCTTTTGATGTCTCAGGGGTTGCAGTTAAGCGATTGCCTTGAGTCTCAGAAGAGACTTTGGACTTTAAAACAGTGCTGAGACTGTGAAAGACTATGTGGACTTGAAGTTGGGCTGGATATATTCTGTATTATGAAATGTCCACAAGCCCCTAGGGGCAGGGGACAGAACTCAGTGGTTTAAGTGAGAATGATCCCCATAGGCTAATGTTCGCATATTTGGACCCCAGTGAGTGCAGCTATTTGGGGAGGGTTAGGAGGTGTGGCCTTCTTGAAGGTGTGTTACTTTACAGTGGGATCTGGGATTTCAAAAAAACCTAGCCATTCCCGTTTAGCCCTCTCTGCCTCATGCCTGTGGATCAGGGTGTAGCTCTCAGCTGCTGCTCCAGAACCATGCCGGCCTGCTGCCTCCCTCCCCATCATGATGATCATGAGCTAACTAACCCTCTAGAACCAAATGTAGTGCTTTCTTGTATAAGTTGCCTTGGTCATAATGTTTTGTCATGACAATACAAAATCTAGACCTTTCCACCTCTTGCACTCAATGTCCGAAGTCAAAACCTGGGTGCAAGACGTGTCCGTTGCCTCTAGGATGTCCATATTCCTAGGACCCCTTCTGCTTATGTCAACCCTTGGGTTACTGTGCAGATACAAAATGTCCCCTCCCAAATGGCTCACGTATTGAAAGCTTGGTCCCCAAATGAAGGTGTGATTGACAGGCAACTGGATCATGGAGACTTTCACTGCATCAAGAGGCAAATGCAGGAGGTGTTCATGGTCAAACTACAAATGGGAAAAGGGGCCTTGTTGGAGGAAAGGGGTCACTAGGGGAGTGTCTTTAAAGGTACCTTTCCCCTGGTGTCTTCCCAGACTCTTTGCTTTTTGACAGCTTTGCTAATCACTCACTCCCAATATGCACCATTACACCTTACCTCACCATTCAGGGGCTGTCTTGATTGAGGTCTTGATTGCTGTGGTGAGGCAGTATCACCAAAAGCAGATGCATAGCAAAGGGTTTATTTTGCTTACATTTCCATACCACAGTCCATCATCTAAGGAAGTCGGGACACAAAGGCCAATAGGGCAGGAAATGAGGTAAGGTCCATGGAGGAGAGTGCTACCTGCTGGCTTGCTCTCCGTGACATGCTCAGCCTGCTTTCTTATGGCACCAAGGAGGGACCATTGGCCAGCGGTGGTACCATGCATAGTGGTCTAGGCCCTTCTAAGTCAATCATTGATTAAGAAAATGTCCCACAGATTTGCCTATAGGTCAGTTTGATGTGGGTTGGTCATATATATATAGTGTGTGAGTGATTTGCCTGCATGTATATCTATATACCGCTTGTGTTTCTTGTGTTCATGAATGTCAGAAGAGGATGTTGGAAACCTGAAAGTGGAGTTGCAGATGGCTCTGAGCTACACGTTGGTGCTGGGTATTGAACTCAGGTCCTCTGGATGAGTAGCCAGTATTCTTAATCCCTGCACCATGTCTCCAGCCCCACCTGAATTGTTTTAGATGCTCTTCTTGCGATGACAAAGAACTTGGCTCTTGTCATTGACCACCTATTTGCCTGTTTACTTCCATCTCCTTGTAGAGCATGAGGGGGGCGGAGTATATTCACATGTGTTGAGTGTGGACTCACACATCCCACAAAATACATAGGGATCAAAGGACAACCTGGGCCGTCAGTCCTCACCTGCTACTTTGCTTGAGAAAGGGTCTGTTGCTGTTCACTACTGTGTACATCGGGCTAGCTGACTTGTGTGTGACCTTCCAGGGACTCTCGCTTCCATTTCCCATCTTGCCATAAGGACACTTTAATTACGGATATGTACTAAGGTCCCCAGCCTATTGGAGGGGCTTCATAACTGCCAACCTGCACCACCCTGGGAAACAACGCTATCAGCCACAACCCAGTGCTCACATGCAGTTCTCTCAGAGTTCACCTGGTCAGCCCTCTTCCCCGCCAGAGAAGCTGCTGCCTACATCTGTGATTCTCTTAAGTCCATCGGATGCTGCCTTGCATCCTGAGTATGAACACTAAGTTAAGGCCATGAGGTCCCATGGTTTCAGCCTCCACCTCCACGTGTATGTATGAATGTGATATAAAACACCTTCTAGGTCTCAATAGCCTCTGTGCCTCATCAGATGTCTACCCAGCTCCCTAATGACATCAGGTCATTTAAACTGTCCCAGAATCCCACGGAGTTAGGACCGCACAGCCCGTGGACTTTTCCACGTGGCTTCTTTCTCTTAGCACTGCACTTGCAGGATCTCTTCTTCCATTCCAGCCACGGGCGTCTGCTGCTCACCCGTGTCTTTTCTGTGACTCGGTGGGCCGCTTCTTTAGATTGCTGAATACTATTCCACCAAGTGGACGGACCGCCGCTCACTTCCCCGTTTCCTGCAAGGGCATCTTGCTTGCCCCCAGTTTTATACAATTATGAGTAAAGCTGCTATAAACATTCATATGCAGGTTTTCTGGGTGGCCATAAGTTTTCGACTCAGTTGGGTAAACAGTGAGGAGCATGACTGATGGATCATATGCTAAGATTATATTTAGCTTTGTAAGAAACTGCCAGACTGTCTTCCACAGAGGCTGTGCCAGTTTGCATTATGACCAGCCATGAACGAGAGTTCCTGTCAGCCCATCCCTGCCAGCACCTGGCACTGGCCTCTAGCCAGCCTCATTGGTGCACATCTCTGTCTCAATAGTGTTTTGGTTTGTAAGTCCCCGAAGACCCAAATGCCTCTGTTTACCTTCTGGACATCTTTTGCAATGCTGATGTCTTCTTTGATGAGAGATTTGTTTAGATCTTTGCCTAAGGTTTCTGTTGTTGTTTTGTTGTTATTGTTGTTGTTGTTTTGTACAGGTGGCTTATGTTCCTTTTGTTGAGTTGTGAGAATTCTTTGTTTATTTTGGATCCAAGCCGATTAGTGTCCAAAGGCTGAGTGGATACAAACAGATTAACTCACGCGTGGCACATGGATATTTAGGCTGCTTTCCTTCTTCTAAGAAAGACTTGAAAGAACAGAATTAAATTTTTAACAGTTTTTTTTTTCTGTGTGTGTATGTATGCGTGCACAGGCTTTCAGGAAACAGGTTAACCCTGGAATGTTGTTTCTCAGGAGCTATCCACAGGCTCTCTCGTTGGACTCCGAAGTCACTGATCAGGCTAGCTGGGTGACAGTGAGTCTCTGAGACCTTTCTGTCCCCACCTTCCCAGCACTAGAGTTACAAGTGAACAATCCAGCTTCTTTACGTAGCTGCTGAGGGAGGAACTCGGGTCCTCAGGCTTGGGCAGCGGGCATTTTACCCACTGAGCCATCTCTGCCAGCCCCAGGAGATTTTAATATCCGGGTCATACGGTTATCCCCTTCTCCTGCATCATTCTATGTGGGTTATTTACGAAAACTCAATAGCAAATCTAAACCCAAGCAGAATTCTTTCCTGTCTCTTCTTCAGGGTGTTTAAGGGGACCTCCCCCTTCCCTTTAAGGCTGGGTTCATTTGGAGTTAATCTTTGTGAAAGGCACAGAGCTCATGTCTAGAGCCTTCCGTTTGTGCTTGTGTGTAGATGTTTGGTCCTTTCGCCACTCGCACTGAAGAATGACTCGTTCACCGTTGGTTGCCTTGCTCTGCCTTAAGAGGCCTCTCAGCCCACTGCAGGGTCCGGCCCTTCTCTACTTCCATCCCTTGGACCTTTGTGTCTGTTCTCTGCCAAGACCACACTGTGTGGCGGTCTCTGCACATCTTGAAATTGGACAGCGTGAGTTCATCCTCTGGTTACCTTTCTCGGTGCTGGGTTTCCTGTTCTACATGGTTGGCTTTTCCTTTTAAACTCAAAAGTCTGTAGAGATCAACAAAATTCTTCTGTGGTAATGTGGCTGAGATGGCATTCACTATGCGGTTGGGCGACACAAACCTTCCTCCTCCCACGAACACAAAGTATGGCTTCCTTTAGCAAGGTCTAAGTGATTAATTAGTTGTGTGTGTGAAGACAGTTTTGGAAACTCCATTCTCTCCTTCCACCTTGTCGGTAGAAGCAGGCTCTCTCTTGGTTCCGCCTGCTTTATATAGTCCTGGTTATCTGACCAGTGAGTAGTGAGCTTCCAGGCCATTCTCCTGCCTCCACCTTCCCTCTCACTATAGGAGTGCTGGGATCATAGATGCCCTCTCTGCTTGCAGCTTTCTGGGTGGGGCCCAGGATGTCAGGCTTGTGATGTGAGTACCTATCCTTACTGGGAATTCTCCCCTGGCTCCTTAGAGAGACTGTTTTGTAATTAAAATGTATTCCCCACCCCTTACTCTTGAAGAGTAAGGTTTTTTTTTTTTTTTCAGATTCAAACTTCAGAGTTAGCAGTTACTTCTTTCTCTCCCCACTCCCATCCTTATTTCAGAATGGGACCTGCTATTTTCTGGTTGGTGTACCCCAAAATGCAATGACTTTCCCCTCCACTGTCGACTGCTTTCAGGACTATCCCTTGAAGCCAGACCTGGTGGCTGTTATGATCATCTTGATCGCCCCACGGCTTCAGAAGGACCACACCAGGCCAAACAGTGAGGTTTATTGAGAGAGAGAAGGGCAAAGTGGCATCAGTGGAAAGAGAAGGGGGTAGAGAGAAAGAGATGTTGGGGGGGGTGCTTTTTTATATATGGATGCTGATGTAGTCACAGGTAAAGGTGGGAAGTGAGCCAGGTAGATTCTGGGAATATGGTGGCTGTTGCCTTGGCAATGGGTGTGTGGGTCAAGCCTATGTGATGTCACAGGTTTCAGAGGTCCTGATACCAACCATGGCTCTCACCCACTATCACAGCATCTGCCAGCCTAAAACAGGTAGAGAGACAGGAATTCAAGGTCACCCCAAACAAGTGGATTGCCTTGAGTTGGAGGTCAGCCTGGCCCCCTTCTCAAAGCCACTCATTCCCTGAGGAGGAAGAGCCCTGGAGTCCAGACCTCAGGTGTTTAATGACTCCCTGCCATATGTTTCTTTGACTTTATTCTGTTGGGTTTCTGTCAGTCTCTTGGAACTGTAGGCTTATGGTTTATGTTTTTCATGAATTCAGGGGATTTTTGAGTCATTATTCCTTCAGAATCTCCTTTAGTGGGTTCGTTCTTCTCTTCAGTGACTCTAAGAACATCCAAGTTTGACCCTGTGTCATCATCTCCCCAATTTCCAAGTCTCCGCACGTCTTCCACTGGCAGTGCCTCTGCAGATTGGTCTGACTCTGAACTCCATTGACCCGTTTTGAGTTTATCGTTCTCTCCTCGGCTGTCTCCACTCTTCCACTGAGCCCACAGAGCAAGGTTTTCAAATTTCAGTTATTGTATTATTTTAGCTCTAAAATGTCCCTTTGGCATTTTCCTAAATGCCCGCTATTTCTTTGCTGAGGTTTTCTAGTTGGTGTTTTCTTCTTCTTCTTCTTCTTCTTCTTCTTCTTCTTCTTCTTCTTCTTCTTCTTCTTCTTCTTCTTCTTCTTCTTCTTCTTCTTCTTCTTCTTCTTCTTCTTCTTCTTCTTCTTCATTTCGAGCGTGTTCATAACTGGCCTGGATGCTTCTATGATGGCTGTTCTCTAATCCCTGTTAGATTACTCCTACATCTGATTCATCCCAGTGCTGGCATCCTCCGGCCGCTGTTTTTCAGCAGCCTGGGATTGCCTGGCTCTTGGGTTGATGAGTGAGTTTTTATTGTATCTGGGTTATTTGAAGAATTAATGAAGATCTGCATCCTATTTAATCTTGCTATTAAACAGCAGCCAGTCTGCCTAAGGTGCAGTGTGCAGGCTGGGGTTGGGGTGGGCATGCTGAACCCCACTTCCTCTTTTAGTATCACTCCAGCCAAAACCACTCCCTGACTCAGTCAAGGGATAAAGTAGAGGGGCAGCACCCCCCCCAAACCCTGCTGAAAGCAGAGTTCTAACTTGCATGTCCTGTTTCCTGCTGGGGAAAGTGTAAGTGAGCCCATGGCAGGTCCCAGAAGTCCCCAGCAGGGTGAGGCAGAACTCCAGCCAGCACTGTCTCAGGCACTTCTCTCTACTTCTTGGGTCCAGTGTATGAGATGCTCAGACAGCAGCTGGGTCCCACTGAGCCATCATCTTTGCAGGGGATCAGTATAGTGATGGAGTCTGCCTTTCTGTGCCTAATGCTGGGGAAGGTTTAGTGTCCAGGATTTAGGAAGAAGGCAGAGTCTTGGCCCCTAGCACAGTCTGTTAAAAAGACCTTTTCTGTGACCCCTTTTGCTTAGGACTCTGCCCTCAAGGGTCCTGGGTGCCTTTGCCTTTCAAGGTGTTCCCAGGTAAGGGCTTTTCTATTGTAAAGCAGGCTGGCAAGAGGGAGAACACCTCTTTCTGGCTGTAATCAGAAGTTTCTACTTTAGCTGTTTTTTTCCCCACAACACTTTTGTGAAAAGCAAGCTTCTTGAGACGCCCCAAAATAGATTCATGTCCTCATTGGGACCGTAATCCCTGTGTGGAAGGGGCTTGAAGAGACACAGCAAAGCAGCCTTTCCTTTATAACTGGTAAAATATTTTTAGGCAGTTATTAAAAGGAAAACATGTTAAAAATACCCTCAGAATTCCCAGACGTCCTCAGCTCTGTGCTTGGCTCTAAGGAGCTCAATTCAGGTTAAGAAGCTAGATGTGAACACTGGCTCCTGTGCCTTGCCAGCTCCAGCCAGCTGTCATCATCCCAGGGCCAAGACTCCTTCTGCTTCTTGTTCCCTATCCCTAGCTCTTCTCACTATGACAAATGGGCAGCAAAGACCCGGGTTCAGATCCAGGCTCTGCTACTCACCATCTGAGCTCTCCGAGGTCAGTTTCCTGACCTCTCCCGGTCTATGTGTGTTATTTGGTAATAATGGGGGAACACTCACACTAACACAGGGGCGTTCCGTGGTTTGGTTAAATATGATGTATAGCTGAGGTGTCTCAAAATGACAAGGCAGATGGTAGCCAGGGAGAAGAGATACCTAGAGATGACCTTTGACTCCCACCCTCACACACACATACACCCTAAAAAAAATATTTCAGCTCTTAGCTTCTAGTTCCTTGCTGCTTAGTAATTCTGTTTTGAGACCTTTCACCTCTGCCACCTTCCAGTATGCGGTCAGGAGGAACCAAGTTTCACCTTTAGTACTTTGAGAAGGAGCTAAGTGACCTGACAGGTCACTCTTTTTTTTTTTTTTTTTTTTTTTTTTTTTTTGATGCGAGATTTTATTATTGAACGATTTGGTAGGGTATAGGAGAACTATTGAAGCCTTCAGGAATGCAGGGCTCTCCACTTGTCCAGAGGACCACGATTGGGGATATATTTGACACCACAGCCATCAGGAATGAGCCGCTTCTCAGCAACCATGTCTTCAAATTCATCTGCATTAAACTTGGTGAAGCCCCACTTCTTTGAGATGTGGATCTTCTGGCGGCCAGGGAACTTGAACTTGGCTCTTCGCAGAGCCTCAATCACATGTTCCTTGTTCTGCAACTTGGTTCAGATGGACATGATGACCTGGCCAATGTGAACCCTGGCCACTGTGCCCTGGGGCTTCCCAAAGGCACCACGCATCCCTGTCTGGAGCCTGTCAGCCCCAGCACAGGACAACATCTTGTTGATACGGATGACATGGAAAGGGTGGAGCCTCACTCGGATATGAAAGCCATCCTTGCCACAACTCTTTACCATGTATTTGTTGGCACAAATACGGGCAGCCTCCAGTGCTTCAGAAGAGAGTTGCTCATATTCATCTGACACCATATGGCCACAAAGTGGGAATTCATCAACTTTTGCTTTCTTCCGTCCCAAATCAAAGATTCGGATCTTAGCATCAGGGACACCACGGCAGAAACGAGACTTTGGGTATGGCTTGTTCTTACAATACCGGTAACACCGGGCGGGGCGGCTGCCCATGATGACAATAGGATCGTCGGTGGCGCGCCAGAGGAAAAGCCTGACAGGTCACTCTTAAACAGCTCACGGAACGCAATCTCAGCTAAGCTAAGCGCTTCCCCATTGTGTAACTGGTCTGAGAGACCACAGTGGTCTTTGCCATCCTCCTCCTCACAGGCACCGTCTCTCAGGCAGCCCAAACCCTCAGCAGACAGAGGCTCTCCCTCTCTCAGCACCCCTCCATCCCTGAGTCTCTGCCAGTCACCTTACAGTCATGACAAACAAGGCGTTGTCTAGCTCCTAAATCTCCCCACGGCCCTCTGCTCTGCTCTCTACTCATTGCTGGCTGCCAGGTTCTCAACGTGTGTTATGGCAGCAACCTTTGTCTGGGTCAAATCCTACACCAGCTGATGCAGTCTGCTTTACTGAAACGCCACAGTCCACGGTTTGTAAACAACAGTAATTATTCATTACAGTTACAGTGTGGGCAAAGTTCAAGATCAAGGCAATGGGCCGTTGCATGTCTGGTGAGGGTTTATTTCCTGGCTTGTGGCCACCTCCTCACGTGACAGAAGTGGTGAACAAACTCTCTGGCATCTCTTTCCCAAGAACAGGGACATTCTTGGGTGCTCCACCCTGTAGCCTGGTCACTTATTCCTGCTCTTCCCGCTTGATCACACTGTCCTTCCCGATGCTTAAGTCACAGTGCTGACAGTCAGTGGAACATGGACACTTGGCCTTGGGTTCTCGAGGGCCGGTTCCCTCTGACAATTGGGGTAGATTACTGTGAACTCACTGCCAGCGTGTTGTGACGATCTATATACTTTTACACTAAAATGGTCACCTGAGGCCAGAGGAAAGATGTCTGTGCATATTCTCCCTGAAAGGCTCCACCCAAGGAAGGGACCTTCTCCAGCTGCTAGGCTGCCCACCTTTCTTGGGTCATAGTCTTGTCTTTCCTACGTCATAACTAATTTTGCTACTATTATGAATCACAATGTAAATATCTGGTATGCAAGAAGGTCTTAGGTAACCCCTGTAAAAGGGTCGTTTTACCCCCAAAAGGGGTCGTGGCCCACAAGTTGAGAACCACTGCCTTATAAGAACCCTTGTCTTCACTTTAGAACCAACATATAATCCAGTCACCATCATCCCCTACTTCCCCACCATTAAAATATGCAATTTAGGGATATGCAGGGAGCACAGAGTCTGGACGTTTGGGATGTTGACACTTTTGAGAGCCTCCTGCTGACCACACCTCTTTCTGGCTCAGTATGGAAGGTTTAGCCTTCTTCTGGTTCCAGGAAAACCAAGAATGGTTCAAGAGACCAGGGAGGCCCAACACAGGCTCCATGTGGGGTCCTGGCACCACGCTGGCCATTCTGATGGAATCTCTGGGTGCCCGAGGCATCTCCATCCTGCGCCTGGGCTTGTCTCAAAAGCAGATTCCCACGGGCCACCGGGCTTTACAGTGTGTGTTCACCCCAGGCCCTTGTAACTCCTAAGTGAGGCTACACGTTTCCCACTGCTGTAAAATTTAACAAGTTGGAACTCGCTCATAAAAAGGAAACACTTTCCAGGCAGATGTGTAAGCTCTGAACTGTGAGCCTGTGGCCAGGGCTGAGCGGCTCCCAGGCCCTGCATCTTACATAGACGCAACTCCCAAGGGTTCCAAGAACTGTGCATGGAGCCATGCCATGGTGCAGAGGGTAGCCCAGGGCTTTCCTGATCTCCTTTTCTGTGGATACACTATACCTCCACCCAGGTATAGTGTATCCACACCCTGAACCCTGCCACACCCTGGCCTCTCACACAGAACCCCCACCCCTACACCTTTTTATTTCCACTGCTCCGGATAGCCATCCCCAAGCAGACAGTCTGTCACCATCCGGAGCTATGGGACAGCTGACTTTGGAAAAGCAAATTGAAAGAACGCATCGTGCCACTGGCCCTGTTATTCAGCAAGTGGAGGTCATCGAGTCTGGTTGCTGTAGCACTTTGAGGCTGGTGAGTGTCAGGGGAGCCAGTAGAGCCTTGACGCTGGCTCAAAGACAACAGTGAATGATTTGACAAGGCCGATCCAGGATGAAAGAACCAAACTAAACTTCACACGTGGCACTGAGCCCAGACTGAGCCCAGAACCACGCCAACAGGAACCCTGTCACCTTTCCTGAGTCTATCACAGAACAGGCACTCAGGAAGTCTCCACGGGTGATAGCATTGGAGTTACATCTGCTCTTGAACCTGGGTCATTCCGGTCTCTTAAACGGGGCGGTTCAGCTAGACCCTCAGAAGAAGAACTCTGCGGTGGTGTTAGCCAAGGCTCTAGGAGGAAGAAGAGGTTAACAGGACCAGGCAGAGGTCCTGCATGGCACAGGCTCTGGCCCTAGCCCTTTAGACCATGACAACAGCCTCCACATTCAGGTGGCTACACCTCTTGACTTAAAGGCAAAGGGAACTTTGGTTGACTCTGTGAGTGGTTACGTTCCCTAACCTTGATGGTACACCTATGTTTGGCGCTCTACTCCCACACTCTGTGTTAGGTAGCTCGGGGCTCTCAAACATCACAGTGACTTCTACAGTTCCCCCAGAGACTGTGCCCAGGGGTCCCCAGGTGACTTCTTTGGAAATTCACACTGCGCCCTTGTGTTTACTGCAAGCCTCGTACAAAGCCCAAAAAAGGCCGACTCTTTGGAAGATTAACTTCCTGAGCAGCTGAGCACCCATCACCGCATCTACTGCTGTGCCCCGCATTTCTGCCTGGTGCCTTGGGCCTCGGCCTCAGAAGATGCCTTGATGCCTGGAGCCCATGCAGAGGTGGGGATGAGGGGCCTTTCCTGGAAAACAGAATGGCCTGCCAGAATACTAATCACAGAAGGAATGACAGCTATCCTGGCAGCCAACCTTTCGATCGCTGATTGGGGTAAACACAGTGGGATTAGAAGTAACCACCAGAATTCCAGCTCATTAGAGCTGAAACATTACAAAGCTTGGAACGTCTTCTTTCTGGGTCCCTGCAGACCCGGCCAGCCGGTGGAAAATACGCCTAATTCACAAATGAGTGTGGGAGTCCTCTCCCTCCCAGGCCCAAGGGTCACGGATCTGGCTGGAAGAGGTGGGTCTGCTCAGTCCAGCGACAACAATGAGCTCATCCTACCTTCTTGGGAGAGGGGTTGGGGGGTCACACCATAGCGTGCACAAGCTGGAGTGCGGAGTCTCTCTCCCCATCCTCAGGGCAGCTGCAGCCCCTCCCCCCCACCCCACCTCTTCCCCCCCCCACCCCCCGCTCTGTGTGACCAGAGCCTGATGTAGCATCTCTATGTACAAGTTGTTCCTGACAGAAATGGCCCTGCTAGACTCCGCAACATCTCTGGCTGTAGATTCGTCTTTACTTTTTAAAGTATAAGCCTTTAAAAAAAAAAAAAAGTCAAATTATCTTTGGTTCCCAGGATATACAAAATAGGCCTCAGGTAGAATTTTGGCACTAGGCTGTGACTTACTTACTTCAGGCTCACAGAGATGAATGTGTTCTTCCCAGCACCAAATTCTCTAGACACAGACTCCTTCATAACCTGGCTCAAAATGTGCCCTTCTGTGCGAGCTTTCCTCCACTGAACACTTACGATCCTAGAGATGCCCTCTGGCCCAGCAGCGCCTCACTATCATGGCTTTGACTTATTCTTTCCCACAGTAAGTGCATGGAACTACACCAGATGCCAGAGCCATGAGGACAGGAACAGCCATAACATTATTCAAGTAGGAGGTCGCATCCAAAGTGACCTGCTATGTAGCAATAGACCCAACAGCTCCTGTGAACGCAGCTCCCTGAGTGGGGTGGAAGTGGGGGAGGAGGAGCCCCCATCCTGATATCTTACTGCCACCTCTGGGGTATGGGCTCTAGACAGGACACTGAGGTTGGAGCTGGAGGTGAGAGCGTCGTGGGTAGAAGGCAAAGTCTCCAGGGTAGAAAGCAGTGATCAGTTTTAGAGGGAGGATTCGATTGAGGACGCACTGGCTGGGAAAACAGGTCTGAACATCAAGATGGGATGGGAACCTCACCACCGAGGCCAGCATCCTGGGGATGATGTTGGAACTTCAGTGAATTCTCCACAGATGTAAAGAACCAGGACACCCTCCAGTACTAGTGAAGTCTCAGTATATAGGGGTCCATCAAGGACAGTCAACCGTGAAGACAGGAAAGGGCCAGAGAGTTCTTAAGTCACAGGACCAGGCCAAGCAGATGAAGGCCCAAGATCTCCCTCCATCCACCATGCTGGTGACCTTGGCTTGTCATTCTAGGGACATTGTTAGAACCCTGAAGGCACAACCCCTGTACTCCTCGTGGACCAGCCGAAAGCAAATATGGTCTCTGGTCTCACTATCCCCCTGCACCCCCTTTCTTCTCTTCAGTTTTGGGGCCTCTCTCTAGCCTTGGCATCCCACCAGGACCCTTCACAGTCAGTGTTCTCCCCCTGTGCCAGACTGCACAGAAAACACACTCTTTGGCCTTAATGTAAAGCATGTGTGACCAGCCAGCCGAGCAGCAACTGCAGAGAGGAGTCCAGAAAGCCCCTGGCCGGGCCCCAGCTATAGTTCTTAGGCTCTGGCCCAGCTCAAAGACACTAGCTAGCACCAGGACTGCAGGGCCCAGGTTTCCCCTTCAACCAGGGCCTGAGATGTGCCATACACAGAACATTGGACTTGGAGACCTGAGAAGGCACCAGTCTTCACCTCTGTCTAAGATCCCAGCATTCAGAGATAGTGCTGAGCTCCTGTAGCTGGGTTTCAGGGCCATCTCCAGTGGGTCTCTTGAAGCCTTTGAGGACATCAGGAAACAATGAGTCTTGAAGATGGAGCAACCATGCACAGGGACTCACAGATGTCCATAAGGACCTCAAGATGGGGACACAGTCTTGAATGGTTCTGAACTATGTGGGGTCCTTAGAGGGAAGGGAGTGGGTGGGAGAAGGGGATGGCATGAGAGAAGGATATCAGTCAGAGAAGCAGTCACAAGCCAAGGGGCAGGATGTTTCCTAGAAGCCAGAAGAGCAGGTATGCAGGCCTCCTTGGACTCCCCCAGGGAGATCCCAGCAATGTGGATCTCTTGCCTCCAGCTCCACCATCCTTGTCACAGGCATCAAACGTTGAGAACTGAGATGTCCCATGATGGTTTGAAGTTGTCACAGCAGGTACAGGAGCTTCATTTGGGCTATCTGTCACCATTGCCTGGCCTGGACACCTCCCAGCCCAGGCTCCCTCTCTGCCTGTACCTCTCTAACCTATGGCCAACTGCTCAGTTCTGCTCCAGTTGTCCCCAGAGATTTCTTATTGGTCCCATTGGTAAGCTGGTGACTACTTCTCTCCTCCCATGGTCAGGCTCTTTGTCATACCCAATGCTCTTGCTGAATGCAGGGGCTGGCATATCTCCTATGACAGAGCTCATTACCTGTCCAGACACCCCAGGCCACCTCCACATTAGAGGACTGTGTGGCAGGACCCCCGCAGAAGTTCAGGTTCAGGTGACCACAGCCCAAGTTGTTTAGTGCTTAGACTCTAAGTTACCAGACAAGGTCTGAACTGTCAGCCCCAAGAAAGGAAAGACATGGTAAGCAAAAGTCAAAGGCTGCCATTGTCTCTGTGCACAGTCACCTGCCATTGCCACAGCATTGAAAGGTGATCAAATAAGGGATTTCCTGTCTACTTGAATTTCAGATCAACCTTTAGTTCAAGGGTGCTCCTAACGAGAAAACAAAGCAAAGCAAAGCAAAACAAAACAAAACAAAAGAAAACAAAACAACACAACAAAACAAAACAAAACAACCTGTCTAGTTTTCTGATCTCCAGAGTTAGAGAGGTTTCCTGTCTAACCTTACAGGCCCAGAACTGGAGTCCAAAAACTGAATGACCCCAGCCCACAGGACAGACCTTCCCCCATTCCCTCACCCTTCTTCCGTGGGGAGGGCAGGGATTCCCATGGCAGCCCTGGCCTCTGAGTCTAAGAGGAGAGGCTGTGGAGTCGTTGGTAGCTGGGCTGCTCTGGAGGCAGATCTTGATGGTCACTCTGTAGACGCCAGCCTTGGCCTTGAACTACTTTCTTCCCCTCTGGGCCCCACCCTTTCTGCCCTGCCTGCTTCCTTTAAAAGTGGCAATGAAGTCAGTGACTTGGTGGAGGAAGGAAGGAGCAGGTGACCTAGACAGAGACTATCCCTTTGCTCTTCATACACTTTGGCCTACCCCTCGAATAATTCAAAGGGCCACCTCCTGTGAAGCTCTACCTGCCAACTGAACAAAGCTGGCTGAACTCCCTCAAAGACCTGAAAGTCTTTGGGGCTTAACCCCAACAAAGCCCTAGGAGCCCGAGGCAAGCCCATCTTGTCTTGAACTCAGTTTCTCTGCCAGTAATTCTCAGGTTAAAACAAGGTCAGACAGTGGCCAGACAGGGTCCACCCTCCCCTGGAGGCAGAGCCCTCCCTTTTCTTAGATTAGCTACCCACCACTTCCGGACAAACCAATCCAAATTTAGCACCTGGGGCCAACAGACATGATTAGCTTCACAGGTTCAGAGTAAAGAATGAAGTGGCTAGATCCTCATTTCTGGGGCCACCTTCACCAGAGCCACCAGATCACTTCCTGGAGACAAGTTTATCCCTGTACCCTTGGCAGACTATGATCAGGGGTCACTGGGGTCTCCCCAAAGGGCTGCTGAGAGACAGAGACACACAGAGAGAGAGCATGACTGCACACCCTTGAGTCAGGGACAACATATTCAGAAAGAAGACTTGAGCCCCAAGGGTGCAGGCGGGGGCCCCAGGACGGAGGTTCTTCAGAGAGGACGCAGTGAATGGGGGTCCTAGCTATGCTCACCTTATGAGCCCTTAACTCTTCCCATTATTGTTGGGAGCCGCGCCCACATTCGCCGTTACAAGATGGCGCTGACAGCTGTGTTCTAAGTGGTAAACAAATAATCTGCGCATGTGCCGAGGGTGGTTCTTCACTCCATGTGCTCTGCCTTCCCCGTGACGTCAACTCGGCCGATGGGCTGCAGCCAATCAGGGAGTGACACGTCCTAGGCGAAGGAGAATTCTCTTTAATAGGGACGGGGTTTCGTTTTCTCTCTCTCTTGCTTCTTGCTCTCTTGCTTCTTGCACTCTGGCTCCTGAAGATGTAAGCAATAAAGCTTTGCCGCAGAAGATTCTGGTCTGTGGTGTTCTTCCTGGCCGGTCGTGAGAACGCGTCTAATAACAATTGGTGCCGAATTCCGGGACGAGAAAAAAACTCGGGACTGGCGCAAGGAAGATCCCTCATTCCAGAACCAGAACTGCGGGTCGCGGTAATAAAGGTTCCCGTAAAGCAGACTGTTAAGAAGGATTCAACTGTATGAATTCAGAACTTTTCAGCTGGGGAACGAGAGTACCAGTGAGTACAGCTTTACGAGGTAAGTCTGATCTTGAACTTTCTAAGGAAATTCAAGACAGTCTATCAGAAGTAAAGTGGAATATGTTTGGCCTTGAATTTTTTCTGGTGTTAGGAGCCCTTTTGTTCCTTTTCACATGTTATCAAGTGATTAAGATAGGGCGGATTCTAGATGAAATTCAGGACAAGCTATCAGAAGTAAAGCGGGGAGAGAGAGTAGGAGCAAAGAGAAAATATGGTACACAAAATAAGTATACAGGCCTTTCCAAGGGTCTTGAACCCGAGGAAAAGTTAAGGTTAGGTAGGAATACCTGGAGAGAGATTAGAAGAAAAAGAGGAAAAAGGGAAAAGAAGAAAGATCAATTAGCGGAGGTCTCTAGGAGATACTCGTCACTAGATGAGCTCAGGAAGCCAGCTCTTAGTAGTTCTGAAGCAGATGAAGAATTCTCCTCTGAGGAAACAGACTGGGAGGAAGAAGCAGCCCATTACCAGCCAGCTAATTGGTCAAGAAAAAAGCCAAAAGCGGCTGGCGAAAGCCAGCGTACTGTTCAACCTCAGGGCAGTCGGCTTCAAGGTCCGCCCTATGCGGAGTCCCCGCCCTGCGTAGTGCGTCAGCAATGCGCAGAGAGGCAGTGCGCAGAGAGGCAGTGCGCAGACTCATTCATTCCCAGAGAGGAACAAAGGAAAATACAACAGGCATTTCCGGTCTTTGAAGGAGCCGAGGGTGGGCGTGTCCACGCTCCGGTAGAATACTTACAAATTAAAGAAATTGCCGAGTCGGTCCGTAAATACGGAACCAATGCTAATTTTACCTTGGTGCAGTTAGACAGGCTCGCCGGCATGGCACTAACTCCTGCCGACTGGCAAACGGTTGTAAAAGCCGCTCTCCCTAGTATGGGCAAATATATGGAATGGAGAGCGCTTTGGCACGAAGCTGCACAAGCGCAGGCCCGAGCAAACGCAGCTGCTTTGACTCCAGAGCAGAGAGATTGGACTTTTGACTTGTTAACGGGTCAGGGAGCTTATTCTGCTGATCAGACAAACTACCATTGGGGAGCTTATGCCCAGATTTCTTCCACGGCTATTAGGGCCTGGAAGGCGCTCTCTCGAGCAGGTGAAACCACTGGGCAGTTAACAAAGATAATCCAGGGACCTCAGGAATCCTTCTCAGATTTTGTGGCCAGAATGACAGAGGCAGCAGAGCGTATTTTTGGAGAGTCAGAGCAAGCTGCGCCTCTGATAGAACAGCTAATCTATGAGCAAGCCACAAAGGAGTGCCGAGCGGCCATAGCCCCAAGAAAGAACAAAGGCTTACAAGACTGGCTCAGGGTCTGTCGAGAGCTTGGGGGACCTCTCAGCAATGCAGGTTTAGCGGCTGCCATCCTTCAATCCCAAAACCGCTCCATGGGCAGAAATAATCAGAGGACATGTTTTAATTGCGGAAAGCCTGGGCATCTTAAGAAAGATTGCAGAGCTCCAGATAAACAGGGAGGGACTCTCACTCTTTGCTCTAAGTGTGGCAAGGGTTATCATAGAGCTGACCAGTGTCGCTCTGTGAGGGATATAAAGGGCAGAATTCTTCCCCCACCTGATAGTCAATCAACTGATGTGCCAAAAAACGGGTCATCGGGCCCTCGGTCCCAGGGCCCTCAAAGATATGGGAACCGGTTTGTCAGGACCCAGGAAGCAGTCAGAGAGGCGACCCAGGAAGACCCACAAGGGTGGACCTGCGTGCCGCCTCCGACTTCCTACTAATGCCTCAAATGAGTATTCAGCCGGTGCCGGTGGAGCCTATACCATCCTTGCCCCTGGGAACCATGGGCCTTATTCTCGGCCGGGGTTCACTCACCTTGCAGGGCTTAGTAGTCCACCCTGGAGTTATGGATTGTCAACATTCCCCTGAAATACAGGTCCTGTGCTCAAGCCCTAAAGGCGTTTTTTCTATTAGTAAAGGAGATAGGATAGCTCAGCTGCTGCTCCTCCCTGATAATACCAGGGAAAAATCTGCAGGACCTGAGATAAAGAAAATGGGCTCCTCAGGAAATGATTCTGCCTATTTGGTTGTATCTTTAAATGATAGACCTAAGCTCCGCCTTAAGATTAATGGAAAAGAGTTTGAAGGCATCCTTGATACCGGAGCAGATAAAAGTATAATTTCTACACATTGGTGGCCCAAAGCATGGCCCACCACAGAGTCATCTCATTCATTACAGGGCCTAGGATATCAATCATGTCCCACTATAAGCTCCGTTGCCTTGACGTGGGAATCCTCTGAAGGGCAGCAAGGGAAATTCATACCTTATGTGCTCCCACTCCCGGTTAACCTCTGGGGAAGGGATATTATGCAGCATTTGGGCCTTATTTTGTCCAATGAAAACGCCCCATCAGGAGGGTATTCAGCTAAAGCAAAAAATATCATGGCAAAGATGGGTTATAAAGAAGGAAAAGGGTTAGGACATCAAGAACAGGGAAGGATAGAGCCCATCTCACCTAATGGAAACCAAGACAGACAGGGTCTGGGTTTTCCTTAGCGGCCATTGGGGCAGCACGACCCATACCATGGAAAACAGGGGACCCAGTGTGGGTTCCTCAATGGCACCTATCCTCTGAAAAACTGGAAGCTGTGATTCAACTGGTAGAGGAACAATTAAAATTAGGCCATATTGAACCCTCTACCTCACCTTGGAATACTCCAATTTTTGTAATTAAGAAAAAGTCAGGAAAGTGGAGACTGCTCCATGACCTCAGAGCCATTAATGAGCAAATGAACTTATTTGGCCCAGTACAGAGGGGTCTCCCTGTACTTTCCGCCTTACCACGTGGCTGGAATTTAATTATTATAGATATTAAAGATTGTTTCTTTTCTATACCTTTGTGTCCAAGGGATAGGCCCAGATTTGCCTTTACCATCCCCTCTATTAATCACATGGAACCTGATAAGAGGTATCAATGGAAGGTCTTACCACAGGGAATGTCCAATAGTCCTACAATGTGCCAACTTTATGTGCAAGAAGCTCTTTTGCCAGTGAGGGAACAATTCCCCTCTTTAATTTTGCTCCTTTACATGGATGACATCCTCCTGTGCCATAAAGACCTTACCATGCTACAAAAGGCATATCCTTTTCTACTTAAAACTTTAAGTCAGTGGGGTTTACAGATAGCCACAGAAAAGGTCCAAATTTCTGATACAGGACAATTCTTGGGCTCTGTGGTGTCCCCAGATAAGATTGTGCCCCAAAAGGTAGAGATAAGAAGAGATCACCTCCATACCTTAAATGATTTTCAAAAGCTGTTGGGAGATATTAATTGGCTCAGACCTTTTTTAAAGATTCCTTCCGCTGAGTTAAGGCCTTTGTTTAGTATTTTAGAAGGAGATCCTCATATCTCCTCCCCTAGGACTCTTACTCTAGCTGCTAACCAGGCCTTACAAAAAGTGGAAAATGCCTTACAGAATGCACAATTACAACGTATTGAGGATTCGCAACCTTTCAGTTTGTGTGTCTTTAAGACAGCACAATTGCCAACTGCAGTTTTGTGGCAGAATGGGCCATTGTTGTGGATCCATCCAAACGTATCCCCAGCTAAAATAATAGATTGGTATCCTGATGCAATTGCACAGCTTGCCCTTAAAGGTCTAAAAGCAGCAATCACCCACTTTGGGCAAAGTCCATATCTTTTAATTGTACCTTATACCGCTGCACAGGTTCAAACCTTGGCAGCCACATCTAATGATTGGGCAGTTTTAGTTACCTCCTTTTCAGGAAAAATAGATAACCATTATCCAAAGCATCCAATCTTACAGTTTGCCCAAAATCAATCTGTTGTGTTTCCACAAATAACAGTAAGAAACCCACTTAAAAATGGGATTGTGGTATATACTGATGGATCAAAAACTGGCATAGGTGCCTATGTGGCTAATGGTAAAGTGGTATCCAAACAGTATAATGAAAATTCACCTCAAGTGGTAGAATGTTTAGTGGTCTTAGAAGTTTTAAAAACCTTTTTAGAACCCCTTAATATTGTGTCAGATTCCTGTTATGTGGTTAATGCAGTAAATCTTTTAGAAGTGGCTGGAGTGATTAAGCCTTCCAGTAGAGTTGCCAATATTTTTCAGCAGATACAATTAGTTTTGTTATCTAGAAGATTTCCTGTTTATATTACTCATGTTAGAGCCCATTCAGGCCTACCTGGCCCCATGGCTCTGGGAAATGATTTGGCAGATAAGGCCACTAAAGTGATGGCTGCTGCCCTATCATCCCCGGTAGAGGCTGCAAGAAATTTTCATAACAATTTTCATGTGACGGCTGAAACATTACGCAGTCGTTTCTCCTTGACAAGAAAAGAAGCCCGTGACATTGTTACTCAATGTCAAAGCTGCTGTGAGTTCTTGCCAGTTCCTCATGTGGGAATTAACCCACGCGGTATTCGACCTCTACAGGTCTGGCAAATGGATGTTACACATGTTTCTTCCTTTGGAAAACTTCAATATCTCCATGTGTCCATTGACACATGTTCTGGCATCATGTTTGCTTCTCCGTTAACCGGAGAAAAAGCCTCACATGTGATTCAACATTGCCTTGAGGCATGGAGTGCTTGGGGGAAACCCAGACTCCTTAAGACTGATAATGGACCAGCTTATACGTCTCAAAAATTCCAACAGTTCTGCCGTCAGATGGACGTGACCCACCTGACTGGACTTCCATACAACCCTCAAGGACAGGGTATTGTTGAGCGTGCGCATCGCACCCTCAAAGCCTATCTTATAAAACAGAAGAGGGGAACTTTTGAGGAGACTGTACCCCGAGCACCAAGAGTGTCGGTGTCTTTGGCACTCTTTACACTCAATTTTTTAAATATTGATGCTCATGGCCATACTGCGGCTGAACGTCATTGTACAGAGCCAGATAGGCCCAATGAGATGGTTAAATGGAAAAATGTCCTTGATAATAAATGGTATGGCCCGGATCCTATTTTGATAAGATCCAGGGGAGCTATCTGTGTTTTCCCACAGAATGAAGACAACCCATTTTGGTTACCAGAAAGACTCACCCGAAAAATCCAGACTGACCAAGGGAATACTAATGTCCCTCGTCTTGGTGATGTCCAGGGCGTCAATAATAAAAAGAGAGCAGCGTTGGGGGATTATGTCGACATTTCCACTCCCAATGACGGTGATGTATAATGCTCAAGTATTCTCCTGCCTTTTTACCACTAACTAGGAACTGGGTTTAGCCTTGATTCAGACAGCCTTGGCTCTGTCTGGACAGGTCCAGACGACTGACACCATTAACACTTTGTCAGCCTCAGTGACTACAGTCATAGATAAACAGGCCTCAGCTAATGTCAAGATACAGAGAGGTCTCATGCTGGTTAATCAACTCATAGATCTTGTCCAGATACAACTAGATGTATTATGACAAATAACTCAGCTGGGATGTGAACAAAAGTTTCCGGGATTGTGTGTTATTTCCATTCAGTATGTTAAATTTACTAGGACAGCTAATTTGTCAAAAAGTCTTTTTCAGTATATGTTACAGAATTGGATGGCTGAATTTGAACAGATCCTTCGGGAATTGAGACTTCAGGTCAACTCCACGCGCTTGGACCTGTCGCTGACCAAAGGATTACCCAATTGGATCTCCTCAGCATTTTCTTTCTTTAAAAAATGGGTGGGATTAATATTATTTGGAGATACACTTTGCTGTGGATTAGTGTTGCTTCTTTGATTGGTCTGTAAGCTTAAGGCCCAAACTAGGAGAGACAAGGTGGTTATTGCCCAGGCGCTTGCAGGACTAGAACATGGAGCTTCCCCTGATATATCTATGCTTAGGCAATAGGTCGCTGGCCACTCAGCTCTTATATCCCATGAGGCTAGTCTCATTGCACGGGATAGAGTGAGTGTGCTTCAGCAGCCCGAGAGAGTTGCACGGCTAAGCACTGCAATGGAAAGGCTCTGCGGCATATATGAGCCTATTCTAGGGAGACATGTCATCTTTCATGAAGGTTCAGTGTCCTAGTTCCCTTCCCCCAGGCAAAACGACACGGGAGCAGGTCAGGGTTGCTCTGGGTAAAAGCCTGTGAGCCTAAGAGCTAATCCTGTACATGGCTCCTTTACCTACACACTGGGGATTTGACCTCTATCTCCACTCTCATTAATATGGGTGGCCTATTTGCTCTTATTAAAAGGAAAAGGGGGAGATGTTGGGAGCCGCGCCCACATTCGCCGTTACAAGATGGCGCTGACAGCTGTGTTCTAAGTGGTAAACAAATAATCTGCGCATGTGCCGAGGGTGGTTCTTCACTCCATGTGCTCTGCCTTCCCCGTGACGTCAACTCGGCCGATGGGCTGCAGCCAATCAGGGAGTGACACGTCCTAGGCGAAGGAGAATTCTCTTTAATAGGGACGGGGTTTCGTTTTCTCTCTCTCTTGCTTCTTGCTCTCTTGCTTCTTGCACTCTGGCTCCTGAAGATGTAAGCAATAAAGCTTTGCCGCAGAAGATTCTGGTCTGTGGTGTTCTTCCTGGCCGGTCGTGAGAACGCGTCTAATAACACATTATGAAGGGGGTGTCATTTTGCAGGATCTCGGGTGAGACCTATGAGGTGGCCTGAGAGTTTAAGACATGTGATGGTGGGAGCAAAATGTCCCTTGTCATGCCAGGCCCACTGGGACACACATTACCGATCAATCATTCCAGATGGGCGCACAGGTCCCTATGGCTCACACAGTTGATAGCCCTGGGCGCTGTCGAAGAAGAACTTTTGGGCCATGTCACTGGCCCAAAGAACTCTGTGTCTCATGGTTTCGTTCTGTTACAAATCCCCCCCCCACCCCGAGGATCTTCAGATGTTACTGCTCTTTCTGCTCCTCCAGGAATTGCCTGTTCAGAACCATCTGTTTTCCCACAGAGTGCTATTTCCATTCAGTTTTAACAGGTCTGTTTGGTGAGGGTCTCATTCCTTTGCCAATCATAAGCACTTGGAGTGTCTCCTCCTGTCTCCCAGGCACCCTTGTACTCTAATCTCCTGTCTCCCCATGCTCAGAATACCTCTGTCTGCTAAAACCCAAGCTGTGTGTCCCCCACATCTTTAATCCAGATAAGATGAACATAATCTGAAGGACCAACCTACAGTGGGCAAGAGAACTTGAGATATCTTGGTTGGCTGATCCTTCAATGACAATGGTGTGCAGAAGGCCATCTCCCCAGTCCTCACTGTATCTGACTGGCAGCCAGACCCTGCACATGTACAAAGATAGGTTTTAGAACTCTTGGCAACTTTTGAGCAATTTAAACGTGACACTATGCAGACCTTTAGGACAAAGGTTCTAGGAACACCGGGGAGGAGGCACCGTGGCTCTGTCTTCCACTGGGCAGGACATCTTTTGGTACAAAGTTAGAAGAAGATGAATATAATTTATACAGTGCTAGGAGCTCCAGGGTATCCAGAGGGTCACATATCCACGAGAGGAGGAAGAGAGTCTGTGATGCTCTCTAGGGATCCAGGGACAGTGTGGGACCCACGGGAAACAGTCTAAGTGGGAGTCTCTGAGGGTCTGAAGAGCTTTCCTGATGCTTTCTTCTTTTGAAGTGAGAGTCGAAAGTAAGGTACCAAACACAGGGGCTGCATAGACGGCTCAGTTGGTACAGTGTTCAACACACAGGTGTGACAGCCCGAGTTTGCTCCCCAGAACCCACATAAAAGGCTGCCTAGTGGCACGCGCCAGTAAGCCCAGCACTGGAGGATGGAGCCAGGAGGGCCCATGGGGGCTCTCTGAGCAACTAGCTGAGCCTGGCTGGAGAGTCCTAGGTCCCAGAGAGAAACCTTGTCTTAGAGACTAACTCCTGAGGAAGCTCCTGACCATTGTTGACACAAGCCTCCACATTGCTAATGTATACACACACACACACACACACACACACACACACACACACACACACACACCATACAAATGCTCACCTGTGCACACAACCTGCATGCACAGTAAAAAAAAAAAAAAAAGATTTTTAAGTGCAAAATCTGATTTTAAAAAGTATAAAATGAGGCACAGTAGTAGGCTCCTGTAACCCAACACTCAAGAGGCTCCAAGCAGGAGGGCTTAAAGGGAGAGGCAAGCCTAGGTTCTGTGTAAGATCCTGCCTGCTGTGAAAGAGCGATGGGCGGGCGGCCCTGAGCAGGTACTGCTCCTCATTCCAGGATCTGGAGGCAGTACATGTGATGGTGATTCGGTGGATGCTATTACCTCTGCCTCCCCCGCGTAGGTGCTCTCGTTGAATGGGGAGTTGAAGCCTGGGCAGCTGTGGGTCAGGGGACAGGAGTATTGGACATGTAGTAGAGGTATCGTGATCTCCCAGCAGCAGGGATCTATCAGCTGCAGTAACTGGTGAACAGAGCTAGATGAAAATACGAAACACATGATGGATGGACAGATGGATGCATGGATGGATGCATGAATGGAGATGGTGGCCACTGACTGCTCAGAGCTCATGCTAAGGAGGTGGGGGCGGGGAGTGATTCAACCCTTCCTGGAAACCCTGCTGTGGGGCCTTCATTAACCAACAAAGAGAGAAATGAAACACTTTTGCAGGCCTGGTCCATGACTTCTCTAAGGATGGGAAGTCAAAGGTTATGCGACTGAAGGCCAGTAGCAATCTGATTAATTCCCTTGGACAAAGCCTTTAATCTAACACAACAGCAAATTCTTGTTTTTTCCATTAAAAACAATACCCGACCCCACGCCGGTTGCCAGGGCCTTAATGAGATCCCTTGCCCCCCGGGAGGCTGAATTGGACCTTTGTTCTTCGCAGCACGGGGCTCAGAACATTCCCAGTTTGGCAAGCAGAGCCAATTGGGGGCCTGAGCTCTGATGAGGATTGTGAGTCTGGATGTGACATAAAGTCCCATGGAGTTCACAGTGACCTCGGTTGAACTGAAGATTAGTACAACTTCTTGGGAGAAGGTTGTGGGGTTTGCCCAGGCTGCACCTGGGCACAGTGCCCTGTGGTAAAAGCCCTGGGGTGGGAGAGAAGAGGCCCGGGCTCCAGCTAGCAATTGTGATGGCACCTCTCTCACAGGGAGCTCTCAGGCAACCTGAACTTTCCCGGGTCTGCTGTGTAAGGACTAGCTTCTTAGGAAGGCGAGTTAATCAATCAAGTCCCTGGGTACAAGTACCCAAGCTGGGAAGATCGCTGCGAGTGGCTGTGTGACACGGCGGTCTGGGAGAGGAGGTGCAGGAGAGCATGCCCCATGCACAGAAGCAACCAAGGGGAACATTAACAACGTTACACAGGAAGTGCTCTGGCATCACGTGATCCACAACATGGGCCAACCTCCAGCAGAAAACAGATCCCAGTAACAGAGACATCAGCTGAGCCTGCTTCCTTGTTGGCCAGAAACTTCCCTAGTTTTAGCTGGGAGAGTCCCCACATCCTGGAAAAGCCTTCCATCCTAGACAGGTTGGGCCCGCAATCCCACCTCTCTGGGGTTCGATAAACAGTGCTCATGGTGAAGTTGAAACTGGGTACAAGGTCGAACAGCAGCACTCAGAGGCTGGGGCACCCCGCACAGGGCTCTCCACAGGCTTGGGCACAGTGTACCTTCTTAGATAGCCTGAGAGGATGATCCGGAAGGTTTTTTTTTGTTTTGTTTTTGTTTTTTTCAGAATCTACTGAGAACGGAGTGGTGTTCAGGCGGAGAGGAACCACGACCGGAGAGTGCAGTACAGAAAGCCATCAAAGATACCATGAGAGAAGCCAGTTAGTTGAAAGACTGGAAACCGCTCACACAGGGGACATGTGGGACACAGAGAAAGCCTGGAAAAAAGCACGTCTATCCAAATGTGTCACAAGGCTGAGATGGTGTGAATGGCCTGTGAAGGGTCACGAGGTCCCAGTCCTTAGCTGCTCTCCAGCCCATTTCCATCCTTGGGAGTACCTTTGCTTTCTAAATGAGCAGCTTCTGTTTCTGTCCCTATCCATGTGTCCCTAGTCCCATTCGTTGTCTCTGCATATAATAAGCACCTTAAAATCTCTGAGGTGCCCTCTGAACTCAGAGCCATGCATGTAAACCTCCCATGGCCTCTGATTGCCCCTGGCTGGGAAGTTTGCTTTGGTGGCTCAGCTGGGCCACTGCCCTTTCTGGATTGTGGGTACCCTCATCCACACCAAATTCCCTTCTGGTCACCAGAGGTCCCTGAGGTAATATTATGTACTCCACTAAGAGCCAAAGCGAGCCTACCTGACCGCATGACCCCACCTGACTTCTGCAGGCCACAGAGGCCAAGCCAGGTAAATACCCCCCACTCCTGGCTCTGCTGTTCAGCTTCGTGCCCACTGGACATATGCCAGTCATGACCTCGAGGGCAGGGGCCCCAGGACCTCGCCTACCTCATAGGGATCCTAACTCTTTCTTTCTCTGTTTCCTGCATGGCACAAGGCCACAGGGCAGCTACCAGGACAGGCCACGAGTCTGGGACCTAAAAAGTCACTTTCGAGGCAGTTGTTATAGTGGCCGTAATTCCCAGGGGGAAGTCGCACCTTCGGTAATGAGGTGTTGTGGCGGGGTATCCAGGACAGACCTGGACAGCTGATACAGCTCTAAGACAGATTCTCCACTGTCTGGCTCCGCCGCCTCCCATTTGGCACCAGTAGGCCCAGGAGAGTGCTCGTGGGAAACAGCCACAGGCGGTGGGTGACCTGTGAAATCGGGAGCCGCAGGAAGAAAACATCTTGTCACTGAGAAAATATGCTTATGCTTATTGGAACAGCATTTTTAGGCTCATGTAAAATAAACATATTGGGTCGAACGTTGCTACAAGCCCTGCATTTACAAAGAGGCAAGGCTGGAGGTATGAAATTGCGGCCGGGAATTGCCAAGTCTGAAGAATTACGGCAGGATTAGCTTCTTGAACTGCAAATTGGAAAATTCGGGGATGTGTGGCACCACCTCAGAGGCCCGGGCCTCTAAACGAAATTTATTATTTCTGTAAAATCTGGAAATAACATCTTCAGGGATAACAAATATACAGTGAAAGCATGATTTTGGTTTGGATATTTGGTCTCCATGCAGACGTTTTTCATTTAAAAAGGGCTTTATAAAAATGATAAAAATGTTACAGTTTGCTAAATTAAGTCTGAAGTAGCTCTATTTAATAATATGATACATTTTAATCTTTTTTTCATTAAAAAAAAAAGCCTGACATATTGAAAAGAACTTCAGGCCTGGACACCTTTTAAACACAAAATAATTTTTAAAAGAAATATTGTTTCCTATATTGCATGTTGTTTTGTGTTGACAGTTGATGCCAAGTGATTGGCACCTGAGACCCAGCACTCAGACCTCCCAAGCATATAGGTACGGCTGAATGGCGTTGGATTTTCTAGTTTTCCCTTGCAGGGTACCTCTGTGTCATGAGATAGCCCCTATGTCACTGCCCCTCAGCTCCACGGTGTAGCCTGCTCATGGGAGAGGCATAGAGGGAACAGAAAGGGAGGAAACTGTCAGTAGAAGCTTAACATGAAGCTCTCCGTGGAGGGTCTTGCCAGGGAGCAGTGGAGAGGACCTTCAAGGGTTTATAGACAAGGTACTTTGTGAGGGTAAGTTCAATTTACTGAGGCTGCTGGAGGAGGTTGGAAGAGTACCGGAGTCAGGCTGTAGTGACACCATTTAGGACCAAATAACAGAGAGAAGAATGGGAACAAGATGGGATGCAAAGACGGGGAGATGGATGCATCTACCTCTTATGGGTTAGTAGATGTTCTGTCACCACTAGGTTTTCTTGGCCTTTCTTCTAAGAATCCCACCCCCCAGGTTTATATTCCCATGTCAAGGAACATGGGAAGGACATGGTTAAGGGAGAATCTGTAGAAGTCACTGGGAAGGAAGTTCTGGAACACTACACTGCCTCCTAGGTAGGATGGACAAGATCATCTGGGGGCTCTGGGAAGGTCCTGGGTGCTGGGTGCCCGAGGAAGCCTTCAGTGGAATCCGAGACCCAATTCTAAGACCTGATGGCATGGAGAAAGAAGGTTAAATTTGCTCCCAGACGTGGCGATCTTTGTTTTGGGTTTCCTTCTGAGCACAACTAACGGGAGACCCAGAAAGACCCAGTGTGCGACAGAAAGCACAGGGTAAAGGCTTGAAAGGCTTGAGCCATCCACATTTCTCTTCCGGTCTGCCCTGGGATGACACCTTTCGTCCTTGGCCCTCATGCCTGTTCCCTACGGTGCTGTTGACACTGCCTGTCTCTGGTGCCACTGTGAGAATCAGGCGGTCCTGAGTTCGACTTAGCACGGAGGAAAGATCTACTAATAGTACGGCTTAGGGTGTTCTCAGTACTCACAGTTGGCCTTTATTCACCTGCCTCATCCTCCAGGGTCCAGAGCCCTAAGCACAGCCAGGCTCAGACTCCCTAGATGGACCCTCTGGACCCTGGCAGCATCTGAAGCAGGAAATGGAGGAACCCTAACTTTGGAAAACTGGCAATGTCATCAGTCTGGAATGGTGCCAGTCAGAGACCCATGAAGCATCAGGGTCCCGAAAAAGCCGGCAGAGATGATTTAGTCTCTGGTAATCCATGGCCATTACCATCTGCTCTTTAATGACCTTATTAAAGATGCAAAGGGAAGCCATCCCAAGCTACTAAATAGGATGTGACTCAAGTCTTGAGAGCAGGGTGGCCTTTGGGTTGGCAGATATAGAAATGTCACCCCTAGAGTCAGGTCATAGCAAGACACCTGACAAAGGGACAAGGGCAGAAAGAATTAGGTTTGTTTGGTCCCAACCTTCACTGCACCTCATCTGGCTTGGTGATTGGTTCACCATCAGTGTACTGGTTTTTGGTTTTGTTTTGGTTTGTTTTTTTGTTTTGTTTTTTTAACCTCAGCCAATCAAGATGTAGATTGAGCATCAGCTGAGCATCCTTCTCCAGACCACACTTTCACCCTGCAGGCTGGAGGGTGAATTCTCTTCCTCCTGGCTCTAGGTGTAACCTTCCCTACCCAACTGAGGAAGGGGAGTGGCTTCACCCAGACTCAAGCCCCTGGGCACAATTTCTCTGTAATTTAGATGAACGGTCTTCTGTCTCCATCTTCCTCCCATGGCTTCTCCAAAGCCCAAGTCAACCCAATGGCCCCCAAATCCAGAGACAATCTGTTTTCTTACCTCCGAGTACCACCGGAGGAGTCTCATTCTAAGGATGATTCTCATGGAGCCAGAGTGGGTCTCAGAACCACGATTTCCCAGACCAGAGCTGTCAGACACATGGTTATTATACTTGTAGAATTTGCTTGAGGCTCACCCTGTAGACCTCCTGGGACCTGAAGGAGTCCTGTCGGGAAGTACACCTTGTTTCTTATTGCCTTGATACACCGCCCCAGAGACTCCAATACTTGGAGCAGAAGAAGGAGGTCCCTTCACCTGCCCTGCACCCAAACAGAATGCCTAGGAAGGAATGAAAGGAGCCTCTTACTCCCAATAGTGAACTTCCCAAGCAGGACACCCCACTGGCACCCAGCATCCTGTAGCCTAAGGACATGAGGCCATTGTTTCTACGCAGAACAGATCTACTGTCTGTTCCTATTGGTTTTGGAACAAGCCTGGACCCCACAGGTAGACTCCATGTGGTATTGAAGCCCCTCCAGGGACTAGGGATGGGAGATCATCCCAAGAGACTGAGTGGAGCTTCTGGAGGGCATAGTTCCCATCATGCTCTTGGAGCTGCATCTCACTGCCAACCTCCAGGGGAGCTGGACACGTATGGAACCGCTGTAGTGAAAATGACCTCATCCAGGATGCTCCAGGATCATGTCCAAGTCTATGGAGTACCCATACCTTGGTTTCTCAATCTTCACAGCAACAGCAAGCCAGGCTCATCAACCGTCCTGTGGAGAAGAAAACGGAAGTTCAGAGAGGCCCGCAGAACTACCCCTGGGCTGGCTGCCCAGGCTCAGGTCCTCTCAAGAAGACCCCATTCTCTTGATATTCTGGTTCAGGGAACGTCTACTTGGGCATATCAGATTTATCTTAGGAAGATGTTTTTTGTCTATCTCTGTGGGAGCCCAGAAGAGGTTCCTCTGTAGGCTGACAATGGCTTCTCAGGAACAGTCAGGGAATCAGTTCCACAAACGCTTTCTCCTCTGTACCAAGTGCTGTGCCTCCATGGTACACAGTGGCCATAGGGTTTCCATTCCAGCAGAAGTGTCCAGATTGCCCATCTGTAGGCCGACAGACAGAAGGGGCTAGGGATCCGACTCTACTACCAAGAGAGGTCGCCTAGCTGAGAGCCCTGCCACCCTCACCTTGCACACAGCCTCCCAGACCCAGGGTGATGTGTGCTTATAGATGGTGGTCACCCCCTCCTCCCAAACTCTCACTGAGAGGTGGCACTCCTTGACCTTTCAGGTCACTGGGATTCATCCTGAGACTCCTCCTGGAGTCAGGATAAATGGAAGAACCATGCGACCTAAGCAGATTTGCTATTTCCCAGCCCGAGCTTCCGGATTCCGGGGGGGGCCTCCCTCTGCCTGAAGTTTTCTTCTCACTTCCTTGAGGGTGAGGGTCCACCAGGGACAAGGGGCACACCCCCATCTCAGCTGGTCAAACAGACCTAAGGTCATCAGTCCTAAGACCCCTATGTGGCCCCAGAGGAGGACCCTCTCAGGGACAGTCAGCTTGGTAATGCTTGGTTACGTAAGGGCAAGAGAAACCACAAATTCCACAGAGAAGCCCTATAAGAATGGGCAAGCCTCAGATCTCAAGGAGTCTGCCTTCACTCTCCTTCCCCCAAATCTGATAGTCCCCAGAGTGCAGATGGCCAGGAGAGTCAGGCCTGGACTTGTCTCCAGAGTTTTCAGGTGTAGGAAAGGACCATTTGGCTCCTGGAGTGCAGTGGTCGATAAAGAGGGGCATCTTTTGATACCCTGAGCATCTCTGCCTCCTTTTGCCTATGCAAACTGTGCTGACGTGGGATGACTCTCTTATCCACGTCTCCAGGTGCAGCACCCCAGGCTCTCTGCCTCCAGGCCACAGACTCCAGCCTGGAGACTCCATTCATGTCACAGGCTGTGCCCCTCCTCTGGACAAGATCCCAAGCTCCAAGTGTGACTTGGTGGTATCACTGACAGTCAGGAGGACTCTCCTCCTAATGGAGCCTCTTAGGGCCCCACACAAGCTGTTGCCACCCCCTTTCCCTCCAAACTGCTAGCTGGTTTTAGAGCCTGGGATGTCTGACATGTTTTCCCTACATTTGCTTTTCATTTCAAAGTATAAACCTGGCAAGAGGCACATGGATCCTGTCAGAGAAAGTTCTATGTTTTTCTCCTCCTTCTGTCCCTCCCAAGTATCCCCCTCACAGGGCAGGATGGCTCCAGAGCTCCTCCTGGGTGGTTGTTACTGGCCACAGAGCTCTGGGCAGCGCCAGACAGGCAAGGCCCTGGCAGCCCTCCGTTTCCAGTTGGTTTTGCCACAGGGTTTGTTGTGCTGAGGGCAATCTCAGGCTCCTTGGGTTTCAGTAGTGTGTTGACAGTGCCCACGAGTCACCCCATTTATCATGGGAAGGGCAGGGGCTCCACCCAGCTATCTACCCTGACTGTTTACTGGGCCTGGCATCCCTCTGCAGGAGGAGCCTGCTTCACCCCGTGGCTGCTACCTTGGCATGCTGTTGCCGCTCCTTCCCGGCTGCTGTAATCCCAGTCTTTCCCATAGCATCCAATGAGGACAGACCTTTAGTATTTAAGTCAAAATTCTCCCTCCCCACTCCAAGCATAAAGAGGAGGGAACATGAGGGTCCTACTCAGCTCAGAGCCTGTGAGGCCAGCAAGGCTCAGGCAGAGAGGACTCCTGACTGGCACACAAGCCACACTCTGCTCTTGGAATCTTGTCCAAGAGGAGGGACACAGGCTGTGACATAGATGAAGTTTCTGGGCTGTGGTCTGTAGTTTCCGGGTCTTTACACAGCCTGGGCATCTCAAGTTGTTTGGCCCCACAGAGCCTCAGTTGTACCATCCCTACAATATCCTCAGGATGTTCCAGAGGCAGAAGCGCCTGGTGCGTTTGGGATAAAGTTGAGTTGCCTCCAGACTGGAGCTGCTGATCCCCACTCTGCTGAAGCAGACATTTCCATGCACCAAGGCTGTCTTCACACCTAGTGGACCAGGAATACTGAGTGAGCTGATCTGGGGTGGGCAAGAGCATGCTATCAACTCCTTATGGACAAAACAACTGGGACTCAGGTCAGGGGCAAGCCACAGCCACTCTCAGGATGAGTCAAGGGTCTTCTGCTACCCAAGTCCAGAGCCTCAACCAGAACCAGCACTTCCAGGCCAGATGATCATCAGAGGAGAAAGGATCAACCCTGTGTCCACTCTTTACCAAGAGACATGTCTCTCCCACCCCCTACACTGAGCCTAATCCCTAGGCTGTGAGTCGAAGTGCCCTGAATCCAGCCAGAGTCTCATTTAACACTTAGCCAAGACAGGGAAACTGAGGCTGGACAATCCCAAAAGCAACCAAGGAGCCTCATGCTGTGGCGGAAGGGCCCAGGCAGCAACGGGGCCCCCCTGGCCAGCTGCTGGAGACAGCAGCAGGCTTCTGTCATAATTAAAGGTCAGACCCAATTGCCCAGGCAACAAAAAAGACACAGTGCAGTTCCTGACCTTTCTCGGCTAATAAGGAGAAATATTTGATGTCGTAAAACATTTCACTATTAAAGCGACCAGGAAAATCTATTCAGAGGCACAGCCGACAGGCTTACAATTAGCATGCACGCAGACCCAGACAAGTGCTGGCTGCTCACCCTGCTAGAGGGGCAGCTCCTGGACAAGGATGATCCAGGCTTGAGGGCAAGACTCTGAGGTTCACATGTCCTCACCAACATTTCACCTTGCTCTGCTTTTGTGGTGGGTGCTGGGGGTTTGAGAGAAACATATAGCTTATATGTCACTCTGTGGATCTGGAGGGTTGGGGGACATAATGGTGACTGGAGTGGAGTCTTAGGGAATGCCATCTGGAAGGAGGACAGGGCATAGTGGCGGTAGTTCTTCAGGGTAGAGTGGAGATGGGATTTTCCCAGAACCTTCTGGATGCTAAGGCACCATCTTATAACCAATGTTCTGCCTCTTTATCAGGGCTTGGAGCCCTGGCATGGCACACCCCTTAACATAAAACCTTGGGGAATCACATGAAAAAAAAATAGGTTTAACGGTGTATGTTGCATGGTGTACGGTGTTTGACAGTGGCATGTCATGTTGCCCAGGTGTTAATTGTATTGAATGGCCTTTCTTGTCAACTTGTCAAGCTACAGTCATCTGGGAAGACAGAACTTCAGTGAAGAAAATGCCTCCATTAGACTGACCTGTAGGCATGCCTTTGGGACATCTCCTTAATGAATGGTGTGAGAGGGTCTAGCCCATGGTGGGTGGTGCCACCCTTGGCCAGGGGGTCCTTGGTAGTACAAGAAAGTAGGGCAAAAGATGGAGAGCAACCACTATTCCTCCAAGCTCCCTGCTTCAACTCCTGTCTATAGGTTCCTGCTCAACTTGAGTTCCTGCCTTGGACTATAAGGTACAAGCTGAAATAAACTCTGTCCTTCCCAAGCTGCTTTGGGTCATAGGGTGTATCACAACAATAGAAAGAAACCTAACAGTTGCAGAGTCAAATCCCCCTTCCCAGGGTCATGTATGGCGGGGCTTTCTCCCATCCATAGGTTCACCCCCTCTGCCCCCAGAGCTGCCCCAAACCTCCTTGCCTGCTTCTCTTCACCTCCACCCAGTTGTCTATCACCCTCTTCCTTCAGGTGAGTCCCCTGCTCTTCCTTTGCAGGGCTGCAAGGCAAAGAGAGGCTGACCTCCGGACCTGGCAGAGCCCAGCTGTCCCAAGGCAGACGAGAGATGAGTCGAGCAGTGAACGGGGAAAAGCCAGCTCTGGGCAGGGCAGTGCCGAGGCCCGTGTGGCTTCCGAAGGATGGAATCCTTGTTGAAGGATGTCTCCAGAGAAGATGCCTGAGATGACCAGACTATCCGCTGGTCGTGGAAGCATTTCTGCGTGTCCAGCTTGCATATGTGGAGTGACAGCCAGTCCTGCTGCGTCTCAGACACGGGTTGACAGGGATGCCCAGGCCATGGGGGTGGAGCTGCATGGAGGTAGAGCTGCATACATGGAGTCTCAGCTGGACCTTCATGGGCATCCTGGGCCCAAGAAGGACTTTTTCCTCCCAGTGCCTATCCCAGCGACATCCTGCCCAGTAAGGATCCTAGATTCTCTCCACACAGTGGCTCAGTCCTGGGGATCCTTTTGGGACCTTCAATTCAGCACCCCATTTCCTTTAAGCCCACCCCCACAGCACCCCTCCCTCAAGTCCCCTGCAAGCCAAGGTTCCTGAATCCACCTGTGCCTCTGTGGCATTTGCATATACTTGCAAACTTGTGCTCAGGGAAAGTCATGTCCTTCTCAGCCCCTGGGACTGACTCTCTCTCTCTCTCTCTCTCTCTCTCTCTCTCTCTCTCACACACACACACACACACACACACACACACACACACACTATCAGCAACTGGAAGGCCAGGCCCAGATCATTTGCTATGATCTTTGTGTGGTGTCCTCACATAGACTTTCTATTCTTTCCACTACGAAACCCAGGGTTGATCGTGGGCTGGAAAAGACAAGACCCAGGGATCAGGAGAGCAGGCCAAATGGCACCCCAAATGAAGGAGGACACATAGGTTCACCGTCTTGGGCCCCAACCAGACTCAAGTGTGTGCCCTGTGTCTGTCTCCCCTACCCTCCCACCTCTCCCACCACCCACCTCATCTCAGCAGTGTGACAAGGCACTGTTCACAGACCACAAGCTTCATAGCCCAGCCCCCGTGACAGTGAAGGGGCCCAAGAAGAGGTACATGGGTCCTGAGAGCTCCACATTCATAGGTGGATGCTGCTCTTTACCTCAGGAGGAGGTTAGTTACCAAGGGTCTTTAAAAAAAAAAAATACCTGTGGCCCTTTTGTGGTCTTTCCCTTCACAGCAGGGGTAGAATGTACTTTAAGGCCCTTCTTAGGGGAGGCCCCTTGACCTCCAGAGCTGCCAGAAACCTCTTCTGTTTTGTTTTATTTTGAAGCAGGGTCTCATGTTGCCCAGGCTGGCCAGAAACTGGATATGTAGTTGAGGGGTGACCCTGAGTGACAGACCTTCCTGCCCTTTCCCCTGAGTACTGGGTTACAGGAGTGTGCTTCCATGTACCTTCCGCCGTTCCTAAGCTCACCTGTTTGGAAGCCCTCAGACACCCTCCTTTCTCAGGAGACAGCTGAGAGAGGCTGTGTAAGGCTACTGAAATGGGAAATGAACCTAGGCTGTGCTGACACGGGTGGACATTTTTCTGTCTGGCTGCTGGGGGTTGGGTGAAACCCAGGTCTTCCGTTACTAAGGTAACCCAAGGAGGTTAAGATCCTCCCTTCAGGAGTGAAGGACTCTGGAGTTCAGGGAGTTTACATCCCGCCCAGCTCACCTCAAGCTACACAGCAGGTAGGGCCCGGTCTCCCTTCCTTCCTGGAGTTCCTGCTCTTCCTAGCTGTGCTCCTGAGACCTCATTTCCCTAGGACAAGATGGGGAAGCCGTGTTCACAGCAAGCTCATACCACCCATTCCGCCCCTCTCCACCCCTAGACCTGGAGCAGGTCCGAGGCCTCAAACCTGCAGAAGGCCTCCTCGGGAGCGGAGAGCTCAGCAAACCTGTGATTAATTTTCCAGGCCTCATTAGTTCCCGAATCTCACCCTCTCATTATGAGGCGGTGAGGCAGTGGGTGGTGCGCAGTGGGGCTGCATGCCTGCCTGGCGCAGAGAGTGGCTACCAGAAGGCCTGGTGCTGGTAATTGCCTTTGCCCAGCCTCGGATGGGCTCATTAGAGGTAATGAAATCAACAAGTCCAGGGCAAGAGAATTGCAGGTCCCTCAGGGGACCAATGTACAGGCAGACATTCCGCCTTCAGAGGAAAGTGTCCCAGGAAGCCAGGGCTGTGGAGAGTCATGTGGGCCTGGGGCCCAGGGTCTCTGCCCATTCAGGGGCACAGGTAAAGGCAGGCCCTGGTCAAGCTCTGGGGATGCATGGTACAGTTTGGGGCTTGGTTCCAGATCCTTCTCTTTAGGATCCCTGTCAGTTCTCCTTGATAGGAAGGATAGCTGGATACTCCTTCCTGTTCCCGGTACTTCTGCCCAGAAGTCTGTGCAGGTTGTCCCCACCCGCCGGCCCTGCTGTTGTTTCCAGGATGGGCAGGGCTAGCTTTCTTCCCTGGCCTCAGTTTCCAGTCTTTGCCCTTCCCTAGTTCTCCATCTGTACAGAGTCTTATAGAACAAATATGGCTTCCCAACATGTTGAGGTCCCCAGTGGTAAGCTGTACTTCCAGTCTCCCAACCCCAGGTCTAGCCTTGGCCTCTGGTCACATGACTTTCCTCTTGCCCCCTTTCACCTATCTTAGCTCAGCTGTCCCTGTGCCTGCAGTTTTCTTAGCTCCATGGTGAAGAAGACATTAGAACCACTGCCCCAGTTCTCCATTCCCAATCAGCCACCCACAGTGTGTCACCCACCAAACCTTTCTTCGTGGTGCTACTTTGGCCACACTATCCTCTCTTCACCCAGGAACACAGATCATCTCTTCAGATCACTAATAAAACCTAGCCTAGGCCTTGTACACAGTAGGTGCATCATAAGAGCACACTGCTCTGAACTGACAGTGCCTTTTCTGTGCTGTCTCCCTGCATTTTGCTCTATGACTCCTGCCCAGAGCATCCCTCTCCTAAAGGGTTGCCATAGTCTCTGAGTTCTCCACACTTCAGCAGGAGGGAGAGGAGGTGCCAGTGCTGAGCCCCAGTGTCCTGCTGCCCCCAGCCCTGTAACACATATGGCCTTGGAGAAGCAAGCTGTGAGCTGTCCACGTCTTGGTCCCTGCCTCAGCCCACCACTAGGATCCTCCTAGGAGCGTGGATAGGTTGGAGTCATTGCTTCCTGTTTTGGTGTGTGACTAGTTCTCTCCTGCTGTCACAAGTTGTCACATACAATGCCTATGACTCTACAGATGTATCACCTCACAGTGTGGGGGATGATGACTAAACCACCTTTTACTGGCTCATATTGAGAAATCAAGGGCTTTGTTCATTCTGAACACTCAGAGGAGAATCTTTCTGATTTATCTTGGCCTCTTGAGGCCACTCATTCCTTGACTTCCGGTTCCACCCCATCCTCAAAACCAGTGGTGACCTGGCAAGTCCTCTTCTGGCATGGATCTGACCCTGATCCTGACCACTTCCTTCATATTCTGAGGATCCACAGAGTTACATGGAGCCAACATACAACCCAGGCTTCATCTAAAAGACCCCGAACTAGACCTCTGCCATGGAAGGTCCTGTGCCTTGTGGAATTGTGTGCACCAAGTTTTGAGAGTTGAGCCCTGAACACAGGACCACAACCTAGACTCCCTGGGCACTGTCTCAAGAATCCTGGAGCCTCTGCGGAATTTGAATAAGACATCCTAGGGGCATGCAAGGGAGCCCTTGCTAGGATATGGGTCTTTCCCAAGTCCTAGAAGCCAGGAGAAGCCTCCAAGAAAAAAGGGGAGCCCAGAGGATAGAGACGAGCCAGGGCCAGAATCTGGTGTGTGTACTGGTCAGTGCCCTGGGCTGAGTTGAGACAGCCCAGCTGATCCCAGCAGTGGAGGTGGGCACTTGCTGAACCCTGGGTTGGCCGGATGGACCGCTCATGCTCCTTAGATCACGCACTGGTCTGGTGCAAGATGACTGAGCTAATTGAGTCTGTGATACTGGATGATGTTCACAGACCTATGCAGTGATGTGGCCATGCTCAGTGCTCCCAGCACGGACACCGTGGGCCACTGTCTCTTCTCCAGTGCTCTCAGCAGATACTGTGTTTTAAGACATACTCTTGGAGGTTCTTAGGGTCTGTGAGCCTCCTCCCTTCCTCTACCGTTTTGTTTTTGGTCAATATAAGACCAAGCAAGGCCAGCCCTGTCCAGAGATGAGCAGGTATTGTGTGTCCTGGAGCAAAGGGGACAAGAGTTTCCAGTTCCTGCCTTGAAGGTGACCACAGAGGACAAGAAATAAGGACATGATGTGCATTCCATGTCCTGTGTGCACCTTGTGACTTCAGATGGGTGCCGGCCAAGGGAACAATCTTTACATTCCAGTCCTTAGGCAGGAGGACACAGGCACCTGAGGTACTCTCTTTAGCATCTAAATGCCACAGGCTAATGGTATGGAGTGCAATGGTTTGAATGTGAAATATCCCTCAAGATGACTAATGTGTTCAGGGCTTTGTCCATAGCTGGAGCTGCTGTTCTGGGAGATTCTGAAAACTTTGGACAGAAAGAGCCTATCTGGGGGAACAAACGTCAGGGGGAATGGGTCCTTCTGGGTATCTTTTCCCTGGTGACTCTCTCAATCACTCTCCCCCCCCCTCTCTCTCTCTCTCTGTGTGTCTCTGTCTCTCTCTCTCACACACACACCACATAAACACATATACACACACCCCGCACACAAATACACACACATACATGCATACCCTGCACCGTACAACACACACGTGTGTGCACACACATGCATGCTACACACCACACACACACAAGACACACATGCACAGCACAGCACACACACACACACACATAAGACACACATGCACAGCACACACACACACATAAACACACACATGCAAACCACACATACACACCACATAGGCACACATGCACATGGACATGCACACACACATATACATGCACACTCACACACGCACACATTCTCACCCATGCACCCCCATCACCATGCTGCTCTGTCCAGACATCTGGGGTCAAGCGAAGAGACTGGACAAACTGCCTGCAACTTAGATCTAAGTGGCAATGACTGCTTTGGGACAAGGGCTGACACATAGTTACCCTTTTAAAAATGAGGTTTGATAGGAGAAATGGCCTCAAGACCATTATGGAGTTTGAGGTGGGAGAATGTTAGAAAGGCATGGTACCCTGACCCTCACAGGGAAAGACACGTTTCCTTTTAACACCTAGATGGAATCCTAGCAGACATAGGTAACTTACAGGACTCAGAGCACACTGCTTGCTGCCAGCAGGCTAAACCCTACTCCAAGCTCCTCCATGTTGCATAAATGGTAGTTTTCTTGGCTGCACATTGCCCTAATGTACATCATTTTCCAAGCAGCGTGACTCCATTTTGAGGGAGCAGGATGACTGGCCACTGGATAGACCCAGAAACTGTGTCAACCATCAGGTACCCACCAGCATACCCAGCCTTATCCTGGGAGTAGAGAGGGAGCCAGCCTGTCTGATTATTAGGAAGACTTGAAAGTGTGGGGACACTTGGAAGATTAAGATCATATATGGCAAGCCAGGACTAAGAATTTGCCATCCATACCAGACTAAGAGGCAGGTGTTACCCTCTCACCTAAAGTCCATAAAGCAATGGCCAACTAACACCGAGACTGCCTGGTCCCACACCAACCTGTCATGTGCTGTGTGCTTGAGGGGGTGGGGACTCCCCCACTTGGCTTGGTCCTCCTTGGATGCCTGCCCAGCCACCTGTCGTCCCCCCCCACACACACACACTGGACCTGGTGGCTGTTTCCTGGCAGCATCGCAGATTCCCGGCTCCAGCAGCACCCTCCCACACTGCTCTGCCTTGTTAGTGTATCTATAGGGACTCTTTCTCCGCCACTTCTTAAGCTTCTTGAACCCAGCTGTAACTCTTTACCTTATAGACATTCTATGACCGGTATATACATGTGTAGGTATATGAATACGTACATATACTGTATGCTGTGTGGTGAGAGCTAATCTTTTTTTTTTTTTTTTTTGGTTGTTTTTGAGACAGGGTTTCTTTGTATAGCCCTGGCTGTCCTGGAACTCACTCTGTAGACCAGGCTGTCCTTGAACTCAGAAATCCACCTGCCTCTGCCTCCCAAGTGCTGGGATTAAAGGTGTTTGCCACCACTGCCCGGCAGTGAGAGCTAATCTTGGGAATTAAGACCTAAAGAAAGAAGTTACATTCACCTCAGCCAGCTTAGCAAGATAGGTGAGTTTTAGGAAAAATTGCTGTCCTTGGCACCACTTAACCTTATAAATTTATTGTTATTCTATATGTTCTGACACTGGAAAGATAGCAAGTTTGTTTATGTTTCCGGCGTGCTATGCCCGGAGCACTGATCTTGCAAAGGACCAGAGTTCAGTTCCCAGCGCTGTTAGAAATATGTTCAGGATTGCACAGACCACCAACCACTCCAGCGGAAGTGTCTGGGCGAGGCAAACCTTACTCGTCATGAGGACAGTGTGTCACAAGAGGGAGCACTCTGATGGGAAGCTGAACGTCATCGTCATTCGAATGCCTGTGACGACCATGTCCTTTCCACATTGGCTGGGATCCAACCTCACACACAGTCTTTCACGATTAGTTGGTTTTAAAAGAATTGGAAGAAAAAGGAAGAGAAAGGAGGAGGAAGAAGAAGAAGAAGAAGAAGAAGAAGAAGAAGAAGAAGAAGAAGAAGAAGAAGAAGAAAAAGGAGGAGGAGGAGGAAGAGGAAGAGGAGGAAGAGGAGGAGGAGGGAGAGGAGGAGGAGGAGGAGGAGGAGGAGGAGGAGAAGAAGAAGAAGAAGAAGAAGAAGAAGAAGAAGAAGAAGAAGAAGAAGAAGAAGAAGAAAGAGAGAAGAGGAAAAGGGAGGAGGAGAGAGAAAGGAGGAGGGGAGAGGAGGGAGGAAGGAGGAGGGAGGAGGAGGGAAGAAGAAAAGATCAGCCACTTTAGTCACTTAAGAATACAGCAGTGATTTTGTGTAAACAGAAGTTTTACCAGGTTTTGTGAAGATATTAAAACATTTATGTGAGTCTTACAAGATGAAAAATAATAAAGATTTAAATTATTTCTCATAGGCACGAGCTTTTCAGTGTCTCATAGAAAAGAGTACTTAGTGTTTCTTATGACACCTGTGTGGCTGGCTCACCACCACCTGTAACTCCAGCTCCAGGGAATCAGTCACGCTCTTCTGAACTCTGGGGGCTCCTGTACGCATGTGCACTCACCCCCCCCCCCCATGCAGGCATAATTGTTTTAAACATACAAGGAAATCTCTTTTTATTAAGAGATGGGGTAAAGAAAAGGCAAAAAAAAAAAAAAAAAAAAAAAAAAAAAAGGCAAACGTCACGGACAGGATAATGGGGCAGATAGAGGAAAGAGCAGAAGGTCCCTCAGAGAAATCCCAGGAAGGAAGGGAAAAATGTCATTTATTTATGAGTGTCTTAGTCACTGATCTATTGCTGTGAAGAGACACCATGACCAAGGCAGTTTATAAGAGCAGCATTTGATTGAGGCTTCCTGACAGTTTCAGAGTGTGAATCCATGATCATCCCGGTGGGAAGCAGACAGTCGTGGCGCTCGAGCCATGCCTGAGAACTTTGTGTCCTGATTCTCAGGCAGGAGGTGAAGAGAAAATCTCACTCACCTGGCCTGACACCGGCTTTTGAAACCTTAAAGCCCACCCCCAGGGACATACTTTCTCCAACAAGGACACACCTCCTAATCTCCCAACCCTACACAGGACACCAACAGGAACTAAACATTCAGGGACTGACCCTGCGAGGGCTAGTCTCATTCAGAACACCGCAATAAGTTTGGGGGGAGCTAGTGGGAAGTTTAGTTCAGCATGGCATACATGACGAAGAGCACAGAGGAACCAAGCACTGGTTAGGATTATAAACTAAGGGCTGCTGTTAGACCCCAGAACAAGGCTTCTTAAAGCTCTGTCTCAAGAAGAGAAGCTAGAGGGGTGTGCATGGCCCCATTTCTTCAGCCTGTGTGGTTTATCTTCTTATAGTGGCCAGTGTCTTTTTTTCAGATATATTTTATTCATTTATACATTTGTGTGTGTGTGTGTGTGTGTGTGTGTGTGTGTGTGTATACCATGTGTGTGCAGGTACCCCATCTAGGCCAGAGAAGAACACTGGAGCCTCCAAGGGAAGGGAGTTGCAGGTGTTTGTGAGGCTCCTGGGGTGGGTTTTGGGAGATGAACTCAGGTCCTCTGCAAGAGCCCCAAGCATCCTTCACCACTGCGCCATCTCCACAGCCACTGCGAGCAACGTCTTTAAGGGATAGGCCACGCTCTAACAAAAACCAGGAGCAGAAATGAGCCCTTGATCCCTTTAGCTGTTTCTGGCCTATATTTGATCGCAGCCTCTATCAAAATGACACCTCTTCGCAAACATTCTATTTCCTGCTAATGTCTGAGCTCATGTCTAAGCCCTTACTACTTCAGTGTTGAGAGAGCTGCTGGTAGGCACCTGGCCCTACCACTCCCTGCACCATGCTTCACCACAGAGGACATACATTCGTCCCACTATCCACGTCTACCCAGATGGTTGGCTGCGTGGTGCTGCTGTCTGTTCCCTCTCAACATGGTTACCTAACTATAATTTCGGACAGATTACTTTGGCCCAGTAGCCATGGCAACCAACTAACCGGAACAATACAGAAGTAGTTAGGTCTGTGTTAATGATGTGGAAGCCATCGACAGGACCTAGAGGAAAGAGGAAAGGGAAGCTCACAAGTAAAGCTCACAAGTAAAAGCTGCCTCACCTACGATGGCAGCTTTTACTTCTCCTAGGCTGTCATCCGTGATAGAGTGGGACTTTGTGGTGATTATGGGGGTCACCCATGCTCTTTAAGTAACCCAAACAGACTCACTGGTTCCCAAGCTGAACCTCGGTGGAATGGTTTGTCATTGGTGTCCCTATCTGGGTTGAGTAGATGTTTGTTCATGTCTCCCCAGGAAAAGTTTACGCAACAAGTACCAAGTATGTGGGCTGCCTTCAGTCATCTGCAGAGTTCCTGCTCTGTTAGACTATGGGCAAGTGTCTTAGCCCCTGCCTCCTGAGCCTCAACTTCCTCATCTGTATAATGGGGTCAGATACATCTGCCCACCAGAGCCTTTACAGGGACTGACTGGATGAGGCAGACAGAAGACGGTTGCCATATAGCGGGAATGTGGCATATGATAGCTGTCACCTGCCTAAAGCTGGTCATCCACATATATCCAGTAACACTCACTTTGGTACCATAGCGCCCCAAAGACTGTTGGAAAGGACTTAAGGAGGAAAGAGATTCTGGTTCGAAACTTCAGAGTGCATGGCAGAGTGCCTTAGTCAGGGCAGCGGAAGTGTGGGGCACAGGCAACAGAAAGATGGGATAGAAGGGAAAAAACATAGCCTTCAAGAACTAGCCCCTAATGACAAATGCCCACCAACTAAGCCCCACCTCCTAGGGCTCCCAGTCTCCCAAAATAAGTCCCTTATTTGGGAAACCTAAAACCGCTACAGTACATGGGTGGTTTCAGCCCTCCCGCATGGTTGTCCCCACTTTCTCAGTCTCCACTAAGATTTTCCATTCCACCTGGCTTTGTTTGTTTGTTTGTTTGGTTTTGGTTTTTCGAGACAGGGTTTCTCTGTATAGCCCTGGCTGTCCTGGAACTCACTCTGTAGACCAGGCTGGCCTCGAACTCAGAAATCCGCCTGCCTCTGCCTCCCAAGTGCTGGGATTAAAGGCATGTGCCACCATGCCCGCCTTCCACCTGTTTTTTATCGATAAACATTTCTCATTGTATAAGTTTATCTTTTAGAAGCATATATATCAGCGGCTCCTTATATCACAGCAGTGTGTAATTCTCATTGCGGTCTGGCTCCCAAGCCTTTCTTTGCCTCCTCTTTGCTGTCAGTTACTCATTCCCACCTCCTGTCAGCCAGATTCTTCATTCTTTTCTCTGTGAAACGTCCTTCCCTGCACACTTGGAGCTAGTGGCTTTGTTCAGTGCCTTTGCCCTCCCTCAGCATCCCCAAGATCAGTCTGTGCTTCTGCCTAAGTCAGAGAACCACAGTCATTCCTTTTTAACGGTTGAGTAATATTCCATCCTGTGGCCATTCTGTTTTCTTCATTGAGGGACACTTGGGCTGTTCTATCTTTTGATTACTGTGCATTCACAGTAGCTCTGCTAAGAACATCATCACTCGAGTTTTAGGGTGAATGTGCTCCTGGAATTGAGTGTATTTCTATGAAATTATTGATTGCTGTGCCAACTCTATGTCCAAATCTTTGCAGATCATGGTCAGGCTACTTTCAAATTAAAAAAACAAAAAACAAAAACCCCAACCACGCTGTGCCTTTAAAAGTTTATTATGCTTATCTATGTATTTATATGAGGTGGGGTGTGTATGCCACAGAGCATGTGTGGAGGTCAGAGGACAACATGCCAGAGTTGCTTCTCTCCTTCCACCATGTTCATGATGGGAATCGAACTCAGGCCCTCAAGTTTGGCAGCAAGCACTTATACACATTAAGCTATCTTGCTGACCCAAAGCTGCACCTTTTAATTTTCTTAGCAGTCTTCCATTGGGATTCTAATGTCTCCACATGCTCACCCAAACTAGCTGTTTCATGCAGTTATTTTTCTGCCTTGCATTTATGGCAGCCCTAGAGGGCAAGAAATGGGGAACCCCCACTGAGCTGTGATTTGCACTTCCTTAAGCATGCGCATGACAGAATGCCTTTCCATGCACACTGCCTGGCTATGTGAAATAGCCTATGTGGACTTCTATTTGCACTCTTTTTAAATGAGTTACCTTTGTGTGTGTGTGTGTGTGTGTGTGTGTGTGTGTGTGTGTGTGTGGTATAGTATGAGTATGCACATGAGCATGTATGTGATCCACATTACATTTGGAGACTTGATCTTACTCTGAACCCGAGGCTCACCCATTGGCCAAACTGACTTAAGGAATCCCTCTGTCTTAGCCTCCCTACCAGCAATAAATTTGCAAGTGTGTGTGTGTGTTGTATATGTATGTGTGTGGGGTGTGTGTGTCTGTGTGTTGTATATGTATGTGTGTGGGGGGTGTGTGTCTGTGTGTGTGTCTGTGTGTTGTATATGTATGTGTGTGAGGTGTGTGTGTGTGTGTGTGTGTGTGTGTTGTATATGTATGTGTGTGTTATATATGTATGTGTGGTGTGTGTGTGTGTGTGTGTGTTGTATATGTATGTGTGTGGGGTATGTGTGTGTGTGTGTGTATGTGTATTCACACACACCTTTCATGTGGGTGCTGGGGATCTGAATCCAAGTCCTCATGCTTAGATGACTGGCTCTGGCCCTTCAACAAATGAGACATCTTGTTATAACTCCAGTTATTATTGTCATCACGGTCATTGTCTATTTCTTCTTCTTCTTCTTCTTCTTCTTCTTCTTCTTCTTCTTCTTCTTCTTCTTCTTCTTCCTCTTCTTTCTCTTCTTTCTCTTCTTTCTCTTCTTTCTCCTCTTCCTCCTCTCCTTCTCCTTCTCTCCTCCTCCTCTTCTCTACCACTACTTCCTTTTAAATCAACTTCTTAAGATAGGATCGGCATTCCAAAGCTGTGTACCACACAGCATGTAGTATCCATAACTTGATGAGCTTGGAGAATTATGCACCCAAGAAAGTTTCACCACAGTCTACATATAGTAAGGATGTTCTTCACCCCTGCAAGTTTCCCCTGTCCTTATTACTGTTTGTGTGGACATGTGTGATATAAATACTCTCGAGCGCGCCCCCAACTCGCCAGCAAGAACGACGCCACAGCAGGATCCTTCTGCACACGTTTATTCAGTCCTGTTTCTTCTTTCTCTATATCTCCCTTGTTTATATCTCCCTTGTTTATATCTCCCTTGTTTTTATATCTCTCTTGTTTTTATATCTCCCTTGTTTATATATCGCCCTTGTTTTTATATCTCCCCCTTGTTTTTATATCTCCCCCTTGTTTTTATATCTCCCCCGAACCCTGGGCCTCTCACTCTTTTATACTCTCAGTTCCCATCCACGCACAGCAGGCCACGCCACCTCACCAGGCACGCAGCTTCAGCTAATCAGGGCAGCAGGGGCAAATCTCCACCAAATTGGATTCACCTGTATCCTGGTACACCTGCGCAGCACTCAAGATGTTTGTGTCTTATATGAGGAAGTCAGGTGCAAGTCATATGACTTAGCTGCAGTCCCTGGCGCCTTTGGGACTGCCGCCACACCCGCTCCCCACAATTCCCCCTTTTTTCTTTTTTGGCAGAGAGAATGTCTGTAGATAGCCCCCCGCAGCCATGCCCCTTACCCGTCCTTGGGTGACAAACAGCATTGGTTTGATCCCTGTCTTAGGTTGGTGACATGCCCAGGGAGTCTTATCACTGACTACCTCTCAATCATGCCAAGCCACTCCTGGGGAGATTGTGTTTTGCTTGTGGCAGGTGCATCAAAAGGCCAGGATGTTGATTAATCTATGGCCAAATCTTAATTGCTGCAAGCAAGCCTCATGGGTGAAGGTAGAGGTCTGATCCCCAGTGTGCAAGCATAGGGGCCCTACACAAAACCATCTCTTAGGCTCATCACCCAGAGAGGTCTTGGCCAGCTCCCGTGTCGTTTTTCCTGGGGGAAGGGAACTAGGACACTGAACCTTCATGCAATCAGACGTGCCTTCCACAGGATGCCAACAGCAAGCTATCCTCTGTGCAGTGCTTAGCCTCGCACCCCACGGCATAACGCAGCATAATTTCTTTTAGAGCGGCAAACCGAATCTGAGGAGATTGTCCTGCCTCCACTGCAGCAAAAGCCTACGCTACCATGGCGAAAGTGCGGGCCGCACACTCTGCACCTAACACATGTGCCAAACACACACACTATTACAAGCATACATCCCAGGGCTCTCATCCCCGCTCATCTTCCCTGAAGCAAGGGATAGATGGCCAGCGGGGCTATCTCTTTAAGGGGAATTCAGGGATCAAAAAGCGTGGAAAAATTTGAACGTCATGTCGAGCTGGTATCGGCTTCTGGAATACCGAAAGGATCTCCCATCTCTGCTCCATCGTTTGTGCTTGTGGGAATATCCACCACATCCACAGGGGCAACTGGATCAGGAGCCTCATTCTTGTAGCGTCTCACCAATCTCTCCGGCACCCAAAGAGGTTCTGTCTGGTCCTGTGGGAACACACAAACAGACCCTCTCGCCCACGTCAACACCTGATCTGGTCGATCCCAGGGGGGATGGACACAATACCTCGTGGTGATGAGACCATAACCTCAATCACCTGTGTGACCATCTGGGGAGTCAATACGCCAAATCTCCGTACAGAAGGTCCACCTATAGGTGGCTGCTGAGGAGGCATAGGGAGAGGACGCAGAAGCTAATTCGCCTTCCTCCTCCGCCTCGGCTCTTTTGTTTCGTCCTTTCTGTTCACCTGATTTTACTGTGTCTTCTTTCTTTTTCCTTTTTCTTTTTAAGCCCTTCTCCTTTTCCGACATACTTTCCTGTTGCTCTGTAAGGATTTTCTGACCTGTCTTGACTGCCTCTCGATTCAAATAGTAACAGAGTCCATATATCAGAACAAACAAGACCAAAACTATCAGACCTACCCACAAAGGGTCAATAGGAGAAAAAAGCATAACTACACAGCGAGGATCTATTGATCACTACACTGAGGTTATCATAGTTCCTTAACTTGTCCCCAAACCGGGAACCTTAACTTGTCCCAAAGCCGGGAACCTTTCGTTACCTTGTGCCTGCTTCCTGGCAACTTTATGCTTGCCTCTATTTTATCCGAGGTCCTTCCCAAACTCCTGGGTTACTTTGTGCCTACTTCCTGGCAACTTTATGCTCACCTCTATTTTATCCGAGGTCCTTCCCAAACTCCTGGGGTTGCAAGTTTCACTCACCGTGAACTTACCCTGCCGGCAACCACTAACTGCTGAAAGTTCTGAACTCGGTGGGGGAGTCGGTTCCCCGTACCAATTGTCGCGCCCGCTCTCGACCAGCAAGAACGACGTGACCACCAGTCCTTCTAACAGCAGTTTATTCCGTCCTCATCTTTCTTCTTTCTCTTCATCAGTACCGTTCCCCAGCTGAAGAGTTCTGAATCCACGCCGGATCCTTCTCAACAGTCTGTTTCACGGGAACCTTTATTAACCGCTCCTTCCCCGTGATGCAGTTCTGAATCCTCCCTGTAGCAGGGGGTCTTCGCTCATGCCTGAAGATGTTTCTTTTCCCGGGTTTCGGCACCAACTCTCGAGCGCGCCCCCAACTCGCCAGCAAGAACGACGCCACAGCAGGATCCTTCTGCACACGTTTATTCAGTCCTGTTTCTTCTTTCTCTATATCTCCCTTGTTTATATCTCCCTTGTTTATATCTCCCTTGTTTTTATATCTCTCTTGTTTTTATATCTCCCTTGTTTATATATCGCCCTTGTTTTTATATCTCCCCCTTGTTTTTATATCTCCCCCTTGTTTTTATATCTCCCCCGAACCCTGGGCCTCTCACTCTTTTATACTCTCAGTTCCCATCCACGCACAGCAGGCCACGCCACCTCACCAGGCACGCAGCTTCAGCTAATCAGGGCAGCAGGGGCAAATCTCCACCAAATTGGATTCACCTGTATCCTGGTACACCTGCGCAGCACTCAAGATGTTTGTGTCTTATATGAGGAAGTCAGGTGCAAGTCATATGACTTAGCTGCAGTCCCTGGCGCCTTTGGGACTGCCGCCACACCCGCTCCCCACAAAATACAACATAAACCACTGTCTTAGCATGAATGGCAGGCACTGTTTTCTAGAACAGACTCATCTTGCTGTGCTTTGCCATCTGACTGATGTTTTCTGTGCTTCCCTGCACCTCACCCTTTATTTTATGGATGGCTTTGCAGGTGACTTAGGGCCACCGCCTAGACTGCACTAGGGATGCCCAAATGGCTGGAGATTGTTCTTATTATTCTCAGTGCTTCCTCAGGCTTCCCAGCATGCCCCTCTCCTGCTAGAAGGGAATTTCTGGTAGCTTGGCATGCAGGGAGGATGACTGGGAAGGGTATGTGTGTGTGTAGATCGGCAGTGGGTCAGTAGGCTAAATGACCACTGCTATCAAACTGGGCAGTAGCATCTAATTGGCCGGGAGCAGAAATAAAACAAAGTGGTCAACGTGGGTAAGCCTAGTGAGCAGGGTAGAGTGAAAGAAGGCAGATGCAGAACATAAAGATGACTCAACAGATAGAATTAAAGGCCGGAGAGGAGACTGATTTGAGAAACCAGTTCCCCGGTTACAGAGGTTGAGTTTGTCTCTTCTGAAGCTAGGCCAACCTTCTACTCATAGCCAGGACATCAGACTCTCCAGCCTTTGGCCTAGGCATGCCACTCCTCTGACCCCTGGGGTCTTGGGCCTTCAGCTCTACTTTCTTCTTTCTTGCCTGGATTCCTAGTGCTTTGATGGAAAGAAGGCAGGTGGGTGGGCGCCCTTGCCTGCTTCCAGATCTTAGAGGAAAAAGCTCCCGTTTCTCACTGTTGAACACAGCATTAGCAGAAAGATTTTCATACGTGGGGTTTACAGTGTTAAGCCCTTCCCACACCTCACATACTGAGAATTCTTGTCATAAAGGCTGTTGTGCTGTGTCCCGTTGAGACAATTATGTGACTCAGTCTCCATTCAGTTTGCATGCTTGTCCTGTTGACTGATTGGCAGATGGAACCATGTGAGCCACCCAGGGCAATCCTGCCTAGTCCTGGTGTGCAATCCCCTTAATGTCCTGTTGCACTCCGTCTGCTAAGACTTTACTGGGGACTTCTGCATGTGTGTTCATCAGGCATACTGACTGGCCTATAATTTGCCTTTCTTGTGTCTTAGTCAGGCTTTGGGGTCAGGGTGACACTGGTCTCCTAAAAATGACTTTGGAAGTGTCCCCTCATCTGCTTTTGAAAAGAGTCTAAATTCTACTTTAAATGTTGCTTGTAAGAAATTCACTTGAGACGGCTAGGCCCTGGGTTTTCTTTGTGCGTGTGTGTATGTGTGTGTGGGTGTGGGTGGGTGTGTGTTATTTACTAATTTAAGTTCCTACCTGTCATCATCCTCTTCGGGCTTTGTTTCCTCTTGATTCCGCTTTATCAGATTGTATAATCCTGGGAGTCCACTCGTGTTTATTAGCATAGGATCACCTCTAAGAACCCCGCATGCTCTTTGTCAGCGGCCTCAGTACCCGATATGGTGTCTTCCTCCCGTTCTCATTTCTGATTTCCTTCATCTGCCTCTTCTCTCCCCGCCTTTTTTTCTCTCAATCTAGCTAATAGTCTGGCAGCTTTCTGATGTCAGAAACCCAGCTTTTAGCATCCTTGCCTCCCTCTCCCTTTATTTCTGTGGTAATCTGTCATTTCCCGTTAGCACTGTATTTAGTTTGTCTCCTCATTCCTCCAGGTATGAAGTTAGGTTATTTGAGTGTGTTTCCCCCTTGAAACACATGCATCCATCACTGTAACCCCCTACCCTCATCACAGCTTTCTGCTGCAGCCTGTAGCTACTGTGATATTGTGTTTTCAGACAGTTTTCTAATTTCCATTTCAATTTTTTTTGGCCTCATTGTTATTCAAGAGTGTGCTGTTTAGCTTCAACGTATTTGTGATTGTTTTCATGTTCCTGTTGTCTCGGATTCTGCTTTCATTCCATTGTGGTTAGTAAAAAGAAAAAGAAAAAAAAACTTGGACCGCTTTCCACCATATTGGGTTTGTTCAGACTTCTTTGGTGACCCGGAATGTGATGTAATGTGGAGCATGTCCCACATGGCTGAGAAGAATGGGAACTCATATTGATGGAGGCTCTGGGCCTCTCTGCTAGGTCCATCCGGTCTATAACGTTAGCAGAGTCTGCTGTTTCTCTGTTGGTTTTCTGTCTGGACTCACTGGGGAGATGGAGAGATAAAGCCATGTCCAGGCTCTGCCCATTGCTCCCTTTGGATCACAGCTGTTCCCTGGATACATCCAGGTGACCTGACACCTCTGTTCTCATTCCATGGCTGATTCTGTGATAAAACACCCTGGCTATCTGAGACTGTGACACACACTGCCTCCACCTGTGTCAGGAGGGGAGCATTCTCATCTTAGCTGGAACTCCTAACTCTACCTGTGCTTGAAGACTTCCCTGGTTTGTTTCAGTTGTGTCTTGTAGTTTCCAGGGAACAAACCCTAAACTTCTCTGCTTAAATTCATTCATATATAGTGGTCCTATCACAAATGGAAATGTTTGCTGAATTTTCAGAAATGTTTGACATTGCTATATATAAAGGAAATTAATTTTTCTACTGATCTCTTACCCTGCCATCACCCTGTCATCTTGCTGAACTCATTTATTAGGTCTGTATGTGACAATTCATACATACACACGCAGAACATGCATGCATGCATGTAACTGGGATCTTTAACACATAGGACCAAGTAATATGTGAGGAGGAGTATGGCTGACTGCCTTTTACCTGTTTCTTGCTTAATTTCTGTGGCTGCTGTAAGGTCTGGGTAGAATAAGCATTCTGGCCTCCTTTGTGGCCTCAGCAGGAAGGCTTTTTCATCATGATATAAGCCATGGGTTTCTTATGGCAATTTATCAGCTTGAGAAATAGTCTTCTGTCTCAAGTCTGTTGAATGAAAGGTTATCAGAAAAGATTCCGAGCGAGTGTTTGACTGCATCCTGTTCCGTGTTGTGTCTCGGTGGGGACTGTGTGCTTAAGCCTTTATTCTATTAACAGGATGTATTACAGTGATCAACTTTTGGATTTCAAAACAAATTGCGTTCTGTGGATAAATCCCCCTTTGTCTTGGCAGATGAGCCTTTTGTACACTGTTGGATTGATTTACTGGTGTTTGCGGAGGACTTTAGCTACAATTGTATTCTGTCATGATGTCTTTGGTTTTGGTATCATGGTAACAGAGAAAATAAGTTGGAAGCTGTTCCCTTCGCCTTATCTTCTCCCACACCTCCTCTTCTTCTTCAGGAGATAGTGTGGCTGGGGGCATTAAACCTTCTCTAAGTAATTTTGTAGAAGTCACCAGAAAAGCTCTCTGGTTACTAAGAATCTTTTAGGAGCATCATATTGCTAAAATTATTAATACAAACAATATGGTCCTTTGTTTTTTATATAGGTTTATTCAGATTTTCTATTTCTTCTCTACCCAGTTTCAGTCAGTAGCTTCTGTCTTTCTAGCATCTCGCGAATTTCTTTTGGATTACTAAACTTTGGGTATGTAGAGATTTATTGCATTCTCCCATGTTTTTATAGGGTTTCTCCAAAGATCTATTTTAAGTGTGTGTGTGCATGTGTATGCATGTGTGCAAAGCCAGAATAGAGCCTCTTCACATGCATGTGCATGCACACATATGCATTTCCAAACACATGCAAATATGCATGTCCGTAAACACACACAACAAACAAACAAACAAACAAACAATGTCTTCAGAAATACGTCAGAACTTTTCAAAGTTCCTATGGGTGTGTGATTCCCCAGTGTTTCCTTTAAGCACTTGGCTATCTTTTTGTTTGTTATCAACTCTTTAGGTATGTTGTGAAGCTAAATGTGGCTACAAACATTTTCAAGAAATGTCCCAGGAAAAATGCTGTTTTTGAACCAAGAGAGCCTTAGGTTGAGCCACAAAATGGCTGCTATGCAAGTGGGGTCTTCTGAAAAGATCGATGCCATGAGTGGGTTCTTCCATAATGAGGGCTTGAAGAGGCTCCACCCTTACCTTCCAGGCAACCCCAGCCGGCTGCCATTCACCATGAACATGGGGAGGGTGGTTTTCAAGGATACCACAGAGTGGGACAGAGGGACGTGGGAATAAAATAAGTTAAAATACTGCAAACTCTCACCCTCACCTCTATCTGAGGCACTATCAACAACTGTTGGCAACCAGGGAAGGGAGAATCCTTTTCCTCCGGGACATGGTCCTGGAGACAATGGCACCCATGCCCTAGGCCTATGTGCGTGTACACATAGCAACACTAAACAGATTTAGTGGATGTGTGTGTGTGTGTGTGTGCTTGTAAGAGAGAGAGAGAGAGAGAGAGAGTCAGAGGAGAAAGTGGCAGACAGATGGGGAGAAACTGAAAGGGAGAGAATGAGTATGGGTTTGATTAAAAATTATATACATGAATGATACATGGTTTTTTTTTTAGTTTGTTATCAAGAATCAGTCATTTTCTTGAGTAAAATCTTCTAGAGCAGATAACAAACTTTTAGCCAATTTCTAGAAATCTAAAGCTGCTGACACTGCTAGTTTTTGAAGGGTGTGATATATATTGTGTGTATTGTGTGTCCATGTATGTACAGGTACACACACACCACACACACACATATGTGGAGGCCAGAGGTGGACAACAGATGTCTGTCCCAATCACTCTCCACTTTATTCTTTGAGACCGTGTCTCATACTGAAGCTGGAGCTCGCGGACTCAGCTACACTGTCTGGCCTGCTGACACCCAGGATTCTCTTGTCTCTACCTCCTCAGCATTTCAGGTCACACCACCAAGACTAGCTTTTGTGTGGGTGCCGGGAATCTAAACCCAGATCCTTGTACTACAAGACAAGCAGTTTACCAAAGAGTGGACCCTGCCCTGGTAATTGGTCTCAGTGTTCTTGTAGAGAAGTCTGACAGGTCCTTGCTTTGCCAGCTCTGACAAGACATTACCATGCTGCCTCTGACAAGCTCCTTCGTCCTTTCAAGAGGAGACCCTGGGCAGGCCCGAGGCACAGCCCACTGGATGACCTGAGGCAACTTCATAGATCCCTGTCGGTTTCTTTTTCGACAACAGTAAAAAGAGATGTTCCACAGAGATGGTCTCCAAGGGCTTTCTGGCCTCAAATACCCTGGCTCTGTGCCTTGCCTAGAGGCATCTGGAAAACAGCAAATCTTTGTGTTCTCAGCATCCCCTAAAGCAACAACTTTCAAACTTCTTTCCCACAGTCCAGGTAGAAATAAGAAAACACACTGAGGAACCTAGGTTGACACATGTATTCAAATGTACTACATACAGGCTGAGGATTCTAAGCCCCAGCTGCAGCGGGGCACACTCTGGTCCTTCCAGCCTGTTCTATAACCCTTCCCATACCCCACTCTGCACCCCTGTAAGTAAGAAGGAGGCTTGGCAGTTCAGAGCACAACATGAGCTGTTCTTATAGAGGACCTGGGTTCAACTTACAGTTGTCTGGAACTCCAGTTCCAGGAGAGCTAACGCCCTCTTTTGGCCTCTCAGGCACTGCATGCGTGAGGTACACAGATATACCCACAGGAAAAACACCCACACACATAATGAAATAATTTAAGGCCGGGCAGTGGTGGCGCAGGCCTTTAATGCCAGCACTTGGAAGGCAGAGGCAGGCAGATTTCTGAATTCGAGGCTAGCCTGGTCTACAGAGTGAGTTCCAGGACAGCCAGGGCTACACAGAAAAACCCTGTCTCGAAAAACAAAACAAAAGACAGATAAAAATAATTTAAAATAAAACAAAACGTCAATAAGTTGCTTGCTGCTCATAGGCCACTAAAACAGCTCACGAACCCATTGAGCATCATTGTCTTCAGTTTCTACGACTGAAGACCCACAGAGAGGAGATGGGCACACAGAAGCCTGAAGTCACGCTGAGGCTCAGAGTGCCTGGTCATTATTGGGGGTAATGCTGGTTCAGGGGCCTAGAAAGAATAAATACTGGAACATTAGGAACATGGCTTCCTGGTGTCCCCTTGGGTTCTGAGCAGGGGCCCCTATCAGAACAAATAAAAAGACTCTTTCATATGGGTGTTTTCTGACAGGCAAGTCTTTCTTGATATGAACAGGACTGTGCCCGTCCCTTAAGTTTGAGCATTTAGATCCTAACAGATAATATGAAGGTTTTAGAAGACCAGAGTGTTAGGGAGTGATTGGACCATGAGGGTGGAGCCATCTTATGGGGCGGGGTGGGAGTGGGGGTGCCCTCGTAAGGAAACCTATAGGTCTCTCTATCTCTTTACCTACCCTCTTCTGGCACAGGCTTCATAGAATTCACAAGTGAAGCCACTATCTTGACTTCCTGGTCTTTCCCTTGGGAGAAGCATATTGTTATTATTGCCAATGATGTATTATCTTTAAAAATTATCGCTGCGTGTGCGTGTGCGTGTGTGTGTGCTTGTGCGTGCGTGCGTGCGTGCGTGCGTGCGTGCGTGCGTGTGTGTGTGTGTGTGTGTGTGTGTGTGTGTGCATAAGTACTGCTGTACACTTGTAAAGGTTAGAGGATAACATCATGGAGTTGGTCCTCTCCTTACACCTTTATGTGGTTTCTGACCCAAGCTGTGCAGCAAGCATCTTTACCTTCTGGGCCATCTTGCCAACTTATTATTGTTTATAGGTCTATTCAGGCTTTCTCTTTCTTCTCCTGTCAGTTTCAGTAGTGTATGTCTTTCTAGCATGGTTACCCACAGTGAAGAATCACACCACTGACACCTTGATGTTTAACTTTCCAGCCTCCAGACCCATGGGGATTTCTGTTGTCTGGGACAACCTTTCTAATGGCGTTTTGTTACAACAGCTCAAGTTGCCAGGTACACCTGCCCGGTCTTAGGTCTCCAGAAACACCCGGCCACCTGAAATACACACTAAAGTGTCCCTTGAACCATTCATCAAAGCTACCACTATGTGATGGCTACAGGAGAAGACACATGGTAAAGAAGGCTTCCCCTGGTCCCCAGATGGCACCTGTGGGAAACACTTCTTTTTATTAATAAACTCTTTCTTTCTCTGTCACATGCCTGCAAATGTCAGCACATCTTGAGGCAGAATGGATGTTATTATGGAGAGTCCATCATTGTCCTCCCTGCCCCACGGCACAGACAGGGAGCCTATCATGGTGGTTGAACTATCCTGGTTGTCACTCAGGGATAATCAGTGTTTCCCTACTTTCAGATCAACATTTCTTGGACTACAACTGCAACCCAAGGAAAGTTATTACAAAAACATCCCAGTAATTGCTTCAGTTTCTTGACACTTGGAAATCACAGCATTCTCTGTCTCTCTCTCTCTCTCTTTTCTTTTAATTTCTTTTTAATTGACAACAGCAGACCTCAGTTGAAGGCTCCATGATCTCAATGGAAATGTAGCTTTCCAAGACGAAATGAAATCTATGAAACGCCACCAGCGGCAGTCACAGCTGGCTCCATCTTACGTACTAGCAGCCCACACGCACCCAGAGACATCTGGAAGACGTCACATCTACCTAACATGTGGGCCCTCTAATTAAAGGTAGGAGGGGGCTGTTAGTTGCTGCCTGTGAGGCAGTCACCAGATACAGATGAGGCAGGACAGGGGAGGATCCTGTCTGTGAAGGGCACCAGTGCAGGCAGGGATGACACTATATACTCTCCCAGGTCAAATTGATTGAAGAGTCCTTATTGCTTTAGCTCTAGGTCTCTACTAGGTGGCAGAGGTCAATACTTCCACAGTCTGAGGTCAGCCCTGCAACAGCAGCAAGGTCATTTGACCCCACTTTGACTTGACAAAATGGAGACTTAGTTTTGTTGGCATTAGTAGGAAGCTTAATAAAGAGAGCAGGGGGCAGCCTCACACCTGACCTCCCCACTCCCAGAGCTCCTCCTTAAAGATTTCATAGGTGTAGCCTGCAGTTTTATTAGGAACGGTTATAGGCCTCTTGACCCACAAACATCTGCATCACACCTTGGAAACAGCCCGAGAATGTGGTAGTTGTGTAGCTGGGTCTTCTCTAAGTGGGAAATGTCTTTTGCTGCATTGCTATAAATAGCTTGTAACATTCATCCAGAGATGACCACATTACCTTGTGATCTTTACTTGGGCATAAGTCCCCTCCCCTTCTCTCCTAGTGAAGAAGGGACTTCTGTGGACAGCTGTGACTGCCAGATGAAGTTTGGTGCCAGTCTTGTCTGCTCACACAGCTGCCGCCAAACCCATGGCCTTCAGAGTCATGAGTGAGAGGATGTACAAATTCAATACAGTGCTCTTCCTCCACAGAGATGATCGCCATAAAATCTTTTAGGTGCTACCTTGTTCTCAGAAGGCCTAGGAGAGGCACAAGAGTCCCACAAGCCCAACAGCACCTCCCAAACACAAGATGAATGCCGCCACCCCTTGTGTATACAGCCCATGCTTGGCTACACCACTTCTTTTAATGTCCATCTACCATCCTCCTAGCACCAAGTGGCTCAGAATTATCTCTTAATGAAATCTTTTTAAATACAGAGAAGAAACTGTATACATCCACCTTGCATGGTCCCAGTGCCTTTATTCTCATGTCAATGATCCATGCAGTGGTGAGGCTTCATTCTGTTCTGCTGGAAGTGCTTCTATTACCAATGTTTACTGATCACAGTATCTTTCAGCATTATGTGTCTAGAATTCCTCCCCCCACCCAGACCTGGTCTGGTCTCTGAGTTCAAGTTTGCTATGTAGCCAAAGATGTCCATGAACCCTGATCATCTTCTGTCTCCAGCTCCCAATAGTCCAACTGCAAGTGCGAGCCACCCAGATATTTTTGCTGGGTATAGAGATAATCAGTTTGAAAGGTAGTTTTGCTGGGTATAAAGTCAGTCATTACTTTTCTGCCTGTACTTAATTAAGGTGATTACCCAGCATCCTTCTCACTCAGCACTGTTGGTAAGATCTATGTACTCCACTCCTCTGATGTAGTGACTGATTTTTCTCTGGCTACTTCTAAATCCTTTTCACCATTACTGATTTTATCCAGTTCATCTAGGGTATCCCCCATGTGCTCTTCTTCATGTTTCACATGCCTGGGTTCACTGCCCTTCTTAGACCTCACTGGTTAGAGTTTTCACCACATTTGTAAGTTTCTACTGACATTTTTCCTGATATATTTCCCATCTCCTTGTCTTCCATACTACTTCACATAGACACTGGGCCTTTGGAAGTTATCTTGATGTTCTGTATTCTTCTCTCCTCTATAATGTTGCATTTAAAATCATTTCTATTACCGCATCTTCAAGTCGATTACTCTTCCCCTCTGAGCACTTAATCCTCTGCTAATTTCATGAGATTTTTTTTTTTTTGCTCTCAGATGCTGTTTCTCACCTCTTTACATAGGGCTCACATCTCCTTTTATTGCCTTTGCCTGTGTTTCTTTTTGCTTCCTGAACACAGAGGACAGAGTTATAAAATTGTTTTTGGATCCTACCCGCTGATTCCATCTCCTATGGTATTTCAGAGTTAATCTGGATTCATTGAGTTCTTATGCAATTCTATCTTATCTTATCTCATCTCATCTTATCTTATCTTACTAGGTCTCCTGTAACCCAGGCTGGCCTCAAATTCTCTTCTGAGCTGGGATGACCTTAAGCTTCCGATTCTCCTGAGTACTGAGATTATAGATGCACTCCCCTGACAGTTTATGCAGTGCTTGAGGAGCACAGGGATTCATGGACACCAGGCTAGCACTCTACCAACTGAGCCGTATCTCCAACTCTGCTTCCTCCTCTGGGCACATGCCCTGCTCCTTTGCATACGCGGGCTATCTATTTTTCACCTGGTTCCCAACCTTGTATTTACTGTTAGGGAATAGATGTTTATATTCCTATAAATGGTATTAATCTCTGTTCTCAGACATAGTTAAGGTACTTTGGAAACTGTTTCATTTACCCATAGCTTCCAGATGGGCCCAACCTTTTGCCATCAAGATACAAACTGTCATCTATGAAGCGTGTGCTTCAGAACTCTTTAAGCTAGATATTTCTAAAATCACAAACAGGTCTTCATTCATCATCTCTTAAGTGAGTTTAAAATTTTTGTGCTGTGCCTCACTGGCAGCAGAGTTCTCAGGTGCATGCGACCCACAGGCTGTGGACTGGATACAACTTGAGGAGCTCTAACAGGTAGGATTCAAGTGTCACTTATCCACCACTGGGCAGCATCTACTCCATACCCTTCCCAATCCCTGGGAATGTACTGAGAAGTAGCTGCCATTGTCTTCACAGCTGGTAGGAGCCAGCACTGTCACTAGCCCTGTGTGAGCCCGCTACTGTCGCACCTGAGCTGACCAAGCTCTGCTGAGCTCTTAACTCCCAAGAGGGACCATCTACAAGTACATCCCTCAAACATCCTTCCTTTCCCATCCTTCCTAGTCCTAGGACTGCAGCTGCATTGGCCTCCACAAGTCCCCAGTTCCATGAGAAAGACCCCAGGCTCTGTCTGGGCCCCCCTCCTAGTGGCATGCCTGGAGACTCTCCTGGCTGCAGCCCAAAGCCATGACAGGGCTCACATGGCTTACTCCCCCCCACCCCCCCACCCCCCGCCCCAATCTCAGGATTACTGTCTTGAACTGACTTGAACTGTCTGACAGTCCATGTCTGACAATTGTTATTCCATGTGTTCTGTCCAGATTCTTAGCTCTTGCAGAGGAGAGGCTAAATCTGGTCTTTCTGACGTTATTTTGGCCCGAGGTAAAAGTTCATCACATGTTTATTGCATGTCAAACTGTGACCGGGGTGCCAATAGTTACTGAACACCAGGCAGACTACACCTAGATATCAGGATGTTCCAGACAAAACTCTATCTCTCTTCTTCCTGGGTCAAGTATGGAAGGGGAAGAGGGAACTGGTCTGGACTGGAAAAACGAAAAAGAAACTTTCAGATGTCCGTAAGTCTTGTATAATCTGTCTGGAGGTAGTGGCGGCCACAAGAAAAAGATGTCCTGCTGCATTTTTATACAAGAGTGAGGGTGTCTCACCTGGTATGTGAGACATCTCTCTTTCCTTGTCCCCCTACTATTTACAGCCTCCAACTCTGTGCTATTAGAAGTGTCTCAAAGAGACCAGACCTGGAAAGAGTCTTCAAGACATTTCATGTGATGCCCGAGTCCTGGGGGAAAACAGAAAGGAAAGAATGGCTTGGGAAGGCTTGTTCTCACAGCCTGCAGCCCAGTGCAGCCTAGCCCAGTGGTAATTAATTGGTATACATGCTCTCTGAGTTGACAAGTGTTTATTCTACAAAATCTGGATCTTGGATCCAACAAGAAAGTGCATTTTTCCTGGTGAGAGTCTGGTCTGATGAGGCCTCTTGTGACAGGGCGGCTTGCTGGACAGCACATCCTGGTTGCAGCACGATTTCCTAAAAGCTCAGAGTTTCCACAATGGGTCTTGGGGAGTCCCCACCCACATCCAGACCCAGTGCAGCTGGCCTATCCTAGGCAAGGTGCTTCTGTCCTCCAGGGGCCACCACAAGTCCACTGCTGTCAGTGATGAGAGGCCCTGGTCATAGCATTGCTCTTGTGACTGTGGGATCTCTATCCTCCTAGGCTACATGGCAGTTGTCAGCTCCTCCTTGTCTCAGAGACACTCCATCCCATTCCCAACACTCCTTGTTTCACAGGAGGATAGCCCAGTGCCTCAAGGACAGTGTCACCCAAGTAGCCTCTATGCAATGACAGGGTCCAAAAGTACAGCCCTCATATTGGGATTAGTGCCCTACGGAAAGGGCTGGAGACTCTTACCTCTTTCCCTCCAGTGAGGACTCAGAGAGACAGAGCTACATCTCAAAGAAGGCCCCAACCAGGACCCTACTTTCCAGCTCAACCTTCAACTTCCAGTTGCCAGAACTGGAGGTAGCAAATGTCTGGTGCTTATGGGGCCTCCTGGCTGTGGATATTGGCTATGGCCACTGATATTGATCTTTGGTCTCCCTCAGCCCTGCCCAGCCTTCTTCAGCCTTCCTCAGCCCCACTCATTTCCCTTTAGCTCTGCCCTCATCCTTCAGTACTCCCTCTCCTCAGCCCCACCCACTTTCCCTTAGTCCTGCCCCTCATCCCTCAGTGCCCTCTCTGCTCAGCCCCACCCACTCTCTTCTGGCACTACCTTGCAGCGGCCATTGCCTTAGAACCTCCACCTCCAGCTAGTGTGTCTTCCTGGGAAGCACTCTTGAGTCCTGTAAAAGGTAGGCTAGGAGACCTAACATCCACTGAACCCCCTGGGGCACAGACACCTACAGAGAACTCTTACAGGTTCTGCCCACTGTCTGTTCTTGTTTCAGAGATTCACCACATGGGCCAGGAATCGAAGAGCTCCAGGTCTATCTCAGCCACCAGAAATCAGGATATCCCTGAAGCAAGCATACTTTATTAAAAAGATATATTTATTTTTATTTTATGCACGTTCATGTTACACTTGTATGTGTATTGCATGTGAGCCTGATGCCCGACAAGGCCAGAAGAAGTCGTCAGAGCTCCTGGAATTGGAGTTACAGGTGGTGGTGAGCCACCATGTGCGTGACAGGAATAAAGCACTGGGCTTCGGGAAGGGCAGCCAGTGCTCTTAACCCCTGAGCCATCTCTCAGCCCCCAAACCTGGTTTTCATTTGGGCATTTTGACCCCAGCTCACTAATGTCTGCCAAATCTTGCAGCTTTTCAGTTGCACAAGAACAACGTCTTATAAAACCTTTGTACAGCTTTTCTAAAACTTTAAAAGAAAAAAACAGAACAAAAAACTCTGGCCTCCTCGTTCCCTTCAGGCACAAATCCTAAAGGATGCAAAAAAGCAAGCCAAAAACAAACAAACAAACAACCAAACAACAAGAGAACCCCATAACAACAGCAACAGACTTCTTGGTTGAAAGTCAGGCCTTGGGTGGGGGGTGATCAATTTCAGGTGAGGCCAGGACTGCCCCAGAACCAGCTACAGGGATCTGGGCGTCAGAGGGGAAGCAGCTGAGACACATGGGAAAACCTACGCTATGGGATGCTGGAGATTGCACGCAGCCTAAGTGACCAAGACAAGACCCCAGAAAGTCCCCTCCTGCTCATTTGTCTGTCAGCAAGTCTTGATTGTGAATCACAAATTTTGTCCATCCTTCACTCTGGGATGGAAGGACTTGGTGATTTTTAGCCAGGCAGGCGGTGGACAGTTCCTTTCCTTAGCCCTCTGCACATTGGGTGGCTTTCCATCTGCCCCCTGTCACCCCACACCTCAGGATCTTTATTTGTAGACTTGTTCACAGAGCAGTTGTGCTGAGTTAAAATTCAGTTTTCAGAAAGGCTGCCTAGACGCCCGATGGGAGTGTCATTTATTAACATGTGAATGGCCCCTGTCGCTGGGAAATAAAAAGAAATTTGACCTTGCCAGTACAGCCTGGCCCCTTCTCCCCACCCCAAGGAAAGCCTTCCTTAACCGTCTGGGCCTAGCGCTTTTTATGATGCAGATTTGGAAGGGAGGACACAAAGAGAGGGTCGGCCGGGACAGAGGACACAAAGAGAGGTGGCCGGTTTGCAGGAGGAGGGGGGTAGCGAGGGTGGGAGGCGAGGGAGAAGTGGAGTGGGGTGGGGGACTGACAACACCTCTCTTGTGGCTGGGGCTCTGCTTTGGTGTGGAGAAAGAAATATGGAGGAAGGGCGGCAGGAACTGGGAACAAAGTCTGGGGTGTGCATCCACCTCTGTCACAAAGAATCCTGAGTGAGAGAGGGGTGGGGTTGGGGAGGCGGGGATCGAGGAGGGCTTCGTGCCTGTGCCGGGAGTTCACTGCAGGCTCTAAGCAGGAGGCCAGGTGTGTGTGTGAGCCTTGTTGGGCTCAGTCTGCCATTTCTCGGCCTGCCAGCAGGGCGGGTTCCAGCTCTTTCCTTGGTTCCTGGTTGCTCTGCCAGTCGGTTCAGGCCCGTGGGGTTCCCTGCCCCACACTCACTCTAAAACCTCCTCCCGGAGATCGCCCATGGTTCCTCGGGCACCGAGGCTGCTTGTGCGCACAGAATGATGGCTGGGGCAGGGACTATATTTGCTCCTTGGGAAGAAAAGCTAGACCTGCTGTGGGAAGGTTCCACACATAGTAAGCCAAGCATGGGGCTGAGTGCAGAGAAGGCCAAGGCCCCTTCCCAGGAGAAGCTGTCCAAGCGAAGACCTGCCAGCCGAGTCCACGGGGCAAGAATATATTGTCCACTGGCAAAGGAATACGTGGGAAGGGAGATGGTGCAAACATTTTCAGCATGTGCAAAGGCCCCGGGGCAAGAAAATGTGTATCCTGTAGCTAAAGACTCCAGTATGGCTGAGCTGTTGTGTATGGAGCCCCATGTAGAGGGAACGCTGGTTTTCTACTGTAGGATCTTGTTTGATGCTTGGCTTTTGACAGCTACTACAGGGAGCACTGAAGCCCAGAGGGCCTCTCGTTTCTTCCTCTGTCAAGGTGCGTGCGTTCGTGCGTGTACTCTGGGACACTGAGGCAGGATCCCTTCTTTGTCACAAGACCCCCTTTGCCCTTCACCCCCGACTTTGCCCCAGCGCTTGACCATGAAGCCGGGTGGCACAGCCGGCTGCCTGTGCCTGCTTGAGGACCTGTGGTTGCAGAAACAGCTGGAGGGAAATCAATTTGTTCTTTGCTACAGTCAGACATGAACCAATTAGAGCTGCCCCATGGGGCCTCTGTGCTCAGGGAGAGAGAACAAGCCCGGGCCTGTTAATCCCTGCTCCCACCTTCTACCAGCCAGCAAAGTGAAGGGTGCAGCTGGAGGAGGGCCAAGCCTGCTCCCTCCTCACCGCTCCCCTGGATCTGTGGTTGACCTTTGACCTTCCACTCCATGCCCAGCGTCTGGGTGATTTCAGAGGTGCCTTGGGGCTATGCAGAAGTGGTGGCCCGAAGAGCACCCACCTCAAACCCCCAACACCAGGACTGGCCTCCGTTCTCAGAGCATCCATCCAACCCACCAACTCCACCCATACTGGACAGAAGAGGTGCAGTGCACAATGTAACGGATTTCGTGTCTCTCTTTGTGCCACAGAGAGGCCCAGGGAGGGGCACACGCATCAAGCATGTTGAGGAGGCTCAGCCAGGAGCGTTCAGGGTTAAAAAAGACCTCCTCAGCAGGATGCATTTGGGGTTGGGGGCAGGAGCTGAGATGTCCCTCTTCGAGGCTCCCTCATGCCAGCCCTATCAATGTCTGTGAGAACTGGAGTGTGCCAGCTTCCTGCCTCCTTGTTGTCCAATGTCCAATGGGAACTTGTGAGAGTCCGCTGTCAAGACAGTTCTTCCTCTGGCCACTCACCATGGTTTTCTGCCCCTGCTAACCTCATCCCTACAAGCTGTATCTATGTCCCTAGCCAGCGCTAGCCCACCCTATGGCTCCAGGCTGTCGGAAGTCTCTGGATATGAGCCTCCCCTGTGAGGCCCCCTTGGGGGCTCTGAGCTTGTTTTCCAGGAAACAGCACGCGCAGGCCAGAGCAGTTCCTGCTGCTTCCTGGAACTGGCCTTCTAAGAACTGGATGGGGGGGGGGGACTTGGGGTGGGCAGCTACAGAGGGGCTCTCTGCTTCCTCCAGGTAGTGTGCAGGTATGTGTAGAGAGTGGCCTCTGCTGTCAGGCAGCAGGGGATACCCTCCCAGCTCTGCCACAGGCCCTTCTCAGCACACCCCTAGCCTGAGTTTTTGGGGTTGGGGGTGTGACCATGGGGTAGGGCATCTGTTACTGAGCTCAGCTGTCTCCTGTTGGAGCCACTTCATAAGCGCCTCCTGCTGGTCAAGTAAGCCCTTGGGCAGATCCCGGTACTGGGTTTCATCTCGGTTTAGAGGGAAGATGTCATGTACGTCATAAGTCACCTGTGTGTGAGGTACCAGGTGTGCTAGCTAACTGACACCCTGGTGTCAAAGGGGATTGTGAGCTCCGTGCAAAAGGTCGCCTGGTGCCTGCAGGAGAGAGCTGATGTGATGATGGCTTTGTGAGGGCAGGAAGGCACACAGCTGGGACAACAGAAGAAAGCCTGGGGCCTCTGGAGACCTGAGGCTGGAGGTCATCAGGGGTCCTGGAAGAGTCACTGTGGAGGTCAAAGTGGGAATCCGAGAGGCTGTGAAGGAAGATATCAGTGCACAGTGGGGATGCTCAAGCTTGGGCATTGTGCCTGAAGAAGGTTATAGGGGAAGGCCAAGCCTAGCCTGACCCAGAGAGGTGGTTGCAGGCAGACTGCAGCTCGAGCAGGGACAGGGCGTGGGATCTGAGGACCAGGGCTTTGGGGTGCACACAGCTGCTGCATGCCCTGCTGAGCAGCGGGGTCTTAGGCTGGATTCCAACTCCTCCCTGCTCTGGGGAGCAGCTGCAAACCTCAAAGTCCACAGCAAGGGTGGGGAGATGGCCTTGGCCCAGAACCTGTGCTCAGAACTCACAGCTTGGAGCACAGGGAAGGGGACCTGTCAGCGTGAGGCCTGACTTTCTAGTAATCTCTGTCAAAAGAGAAACGACAATAGAGTGAGGCCGTTCTAGGCGAAGCGCACAAAGACACCCAGGGACACACGTACTAGGGAGCACCACTGGGAGACGCAAGTGCACACATTACAGAGGTTGTGGGCGTGTAGGCACTTGGGCTGATCCTGGTACAAGATGCAACACACGTTCACCAGCATACATGTGCATGCGGAGATATGACAAGTCAATCACACTCAGACACATGACCCTAGCTGCTAGGAGACTATCCCTGGCCCTGACATCCCAGGGCCTAGGTGTGGAAGACAGGAGGACTCCTCACCCTCCACAGCCGCCTCCCGCTATAGGAGAAGCAAGAAGAAATAAGGACAGTCGCAGGCACTGAGAGAGACTTGCTTCCAAAAGAGGCTGTGAAATGGGTCTGAGGAGTGAGCACCCTCTGCGGTGCAGCCTGCCACAGCGCCAACTCTGTGGAAGAGGAGGAGTAGGAGTTGGAGAGCGGAATGAGCGTCAGCTGGGACCCACTTGCCTGCCTGCCTGCCTGCCTAGCTGGACCCAGATAAGGATGAGGCCTGTGGGGAACCTCACAGGCAAGAGGGCCTCTCCAGAGCACAGCCAATGTGCGAAGTTTGAGGGCCCTGAGTATCTCTTCAGGGTTGGCTCTGAGAAAGGTGATAACGATGTCGAGTTCAGGAAGGCGTTCTCCAGAGGCCACAGTGTGGGGAGACCAGAGCCTTGGACAGCCTCCATGAGCCTGTGGGTGGTAAGCATCTGTATGCCAGGCCTGGATACTCACTCACACAGGGCTTCCTGCCTCCTGCTCCCTGGACTTCTGGGCCTTCCCTGAAGTGGCAGTCCCCATCCTTTTCCAGCCTCCTTCCACCTTCTCCGCAGGGGTCCCGAGCACAGCCCCTCACCTCCACAGAGGTGGCTTGGCCAGGCCTTGGAATACTTCCCACCCCAGGGGCCTGCCATACATACTTCAGTTTCTCCCAGCTGCTGCAGACAGACCCAGTGGGCCCAGCCCGGCATCCATTCTGCCTGTTTTGTTTGTTCTATCAAAAAAAATAATTTAAATGAAAGTAAGAAAGAAAAACCCACGGGGAGATCCTTGTAAACAGAATTAAATCCCACTCAGGTTCCAGACCGTGAGTCATTGTTGGTTTGCCGGGAGGACTGTAGGCTCTCTCAAAGACGCCTAGGTCTCTGAGGACATGGCTGCAGACCCCTGAGGCCCAGGGTCCCTTCAGCCTCTTCTTCTGTCTTTTGCCCTTCCTGCCCCTGCCCTTTCTTTGCACTCTGGACCCCCAAGATGTACCACAGCTCAGCCCCTCGTCTTTGGGCTCAGTCTCTGTTAAAATAGCCTTTCCCTAACTGGATGGTCCACTTTTGTGATCCTCTTCTTCCTCCCTCTGGCAGTGAGGGGACCTTCTCTATAGAGCTGCTTACTTTCTTCAAGTATGCAGCTGACCCTCCAAGTCTACATAGTCCTTAACTTTAAAAAGTATTTATGTATATGTGTGCCTGCATGGCTTTTTGTTTTTTCTTTTCTTTTTATTTATTTTTTTTTTGTACTACACGTTGCAGGTGCCTATGGAGGCCAGAAGAGGGCGCTAGATTCCCTGGAACCGGAGTTGCAGGCAGTTGTGAGCCACCATATGGTGTTAAGAACTGAACCTGGGTCTTCTACAAGAACAAGTGTTTTGAAATGCTGAGCCATCTCCCCAGTGCCTACATTAAAAACAAAAACAAAATAAAACAAAACAAAAACTGGACCAACTAAGTAGAACATTTGTTTGTCTTTGTTCTTCCAGACAGGGTTTATCTGTGTAGCCCTGGCTGTCCTGGAACTCACTATGTAGACCAGGTTGGTCTCAAACTTAGAGATCCACTTGCCTCTGCCTCCCTAGGGCTAGGAATAAAGATGGGCACTGCTGCCACCACCACCTGGCTGCCATTTCTAAAAATGTTATATGTCAGCTGCCATTTAAAAAAAAAGATTTACTTAATGTATATGAGTACAACATCCCTGTCTTCAGACACACCAGAAGAGGGCATCAGACCCCATTACAGATAGTTGTGAGCCACCATGTGGTTGCTGGGAATTGAACTCAGGACCTCTGGAAGAGCAGTCAGTGCTCTTAACCTCTGAGCCATCTCTCCAGCCTGTCAGCTCCCATTTTTAAAAATTTCATACGTGCAGACTTTCTTCTTATCTTCCTGTTCTACGAGATGGGGTTTACTGACCATTCTGGCGCCATTCACACACTAGGCCTCAGTAGTTTAAATCTCAGTAGCCTAGAGCATTCAAGTAAGGGAAGGTATCTACAAAAGTCCATCACAAACACTAGCCATCTCCTGCCAGGATGGTGCTCTCAGGGGAACCCTCTAAAACTAATCCTTGATAGGTAACAAGAAAGGACCACACTTGGGTGGCTCTCCCATCCTATTTGGTATGCCTCTGCTCTAGACAATGAGCCCCAGACTGTCTAAGGCCTACTGCTGCCTGACCTGGGTCACCTGCCTCTACCTTCTTGGCATCACGTATGGCTACTCCTGCCTGGGCAGAGGTGTGGGTGTACAGATGAGGGAATACTCATACCCAGGAAGGGTTTGGCAGGGATAGGAGAATTCTGCTTGCGTGGGGGATATGTGCACATGAGCCTCTTCCCTAAGTGACAGTGGACTGTGTTACTTTAGATGCACCCCTGAAAATCTCTCCCAAAAGGCAGGGAGGAATTCCACGAGACCTGTCTGAAGGTCAGGGACTTGGGGTCCTTCTCATTAAACCCCAGTTCAATTAAGCCACATCGGCACCCAGCACTCTGGGCATCTGGCACCCAGCGCTGTTGTCATCTGTTGTCCAGGAGCCAAGAGTCGCAGCCTAACCTGCAAGGTCAGAGGCACAAGACCTGTGTTAACCCCAAAGCTTTGAGGAGAAAGATCACCAACCTAAGTCATCATGGCCAAATTCATTAAAGCAAGCTTTTAAATTCATGTGCACGGGCTGTCTCCCCCTAAAGGCAGGGTTCCAGAGATCAACACTGGACCTAGGGAAGATAGGGGGGGTTTATAGCTCAGGGGTAGGGGGTTTCCAAATGGGGGATTTAGCAGGCAAAATAGGCAGGATTACAGGAGCAGAACATAGCAAGGCGATGAGAACTCTGTAGTCATAACAACAGGTGGTTCATAACAACCTTTAGAAACAAAGACGAGGCTGTCATTTCCTGAGACAGGCAGTACAGAATCATTTGTAGCTAAGGTTCCAGGTGGGGCATAGCCCAATTCTTGAGAAACAGAGGTTTAATCACGAACAGGAATGAGCCTAACTTGTTTTTACTTTCGGGATGGCTTTTAAGAACATGATGGAGGCAGGCTGGTTTAGCCCTTGAGACTGCTGCGTAGCCATAGAGGAGGGTACTGTACTCTGTGTTCTGCCTTTGCCATTGGGGGGTGGGGGGGCTCAGAGAGAAAGCATGGGAAGGTGAACTGAACCTTGAGCATAAATCTCCTGCCAGGGCCTGGCTCTAGTGCCCAACATAAGCAATATGACCACTCCTCCCTCCACATCCCCCAAATGGGCAGTGGGAAACCCTCTGTCTTCCCAAGGGGCAGTTCTGTGGATTGGAAGGGTGCCCTTGGCTCTCACTGAGGAACCTCCTGAGAAACCATTTCACGAGACTTATCTTGCCCTCCAGCCACTATTGAAGATCTCATCCATCTTAGCTTTCCGTCTCGAGGGAGCTTTTGGGAAGGGAACTCATCTCCCAGGGCCCAGGCTGGGAAGGTTTTGTGCTCTCTAGAGCGCCGGATGACCACTGTCTCTGATGGAGCCATCCCCTAATGAAGCTGTGCAGAGAAGCAGATCCACTCAGACACGGGACAGTTGTCTCCAGGATGGAGAACGCAGCCTGTCCGCTTTCCCCGGGAGTACCACAGATTCCCCGAGTGCCCTGACAGGAACAGTATGCAAGGAACAGCCAAGGCAACCGTGGGTACTGATGGCTTTTCCACTTTTGCTTTGGTGGTCAGGAGTCTCAGAGACAAATTAAAAGTGCCAATCAAAGCCACTGGCCTGCATCTGCTTCTTCCTGTCACTCAGCTCTTCTTCTCCCACACATTTGCTCTCTGGGAGTGCTGGAACATTGTAGTTCACTCATTTCTGCTGAGTCCTCCCTGGAGACCGAGTCAGACCTTCTGACCAAGCACACTCAGTCAGTCGACAGGTTCTCCAGCCTGGGAGTGAGGATTTAAAAAAAAAAGACAATTAGACAAAACTGTAGCAGGACACCAGCTGGTTCTGAGGCCGAGACAGGCTTATTTTTTCCCAATCTGATTTTAATTACATGCAAGTATTAAGGGCGGGCAGTACAACCGAGAGCAAGCAAGACAATAAACACAAATAAATAGTCAAGGAACAAACAAGACAATAAACAAAATCCTGTGGCCACGCCCTCAACCAGTGTTTCTAAGAGCTTATCAGGATCATCGAGATAACTGAGCCTACTTCCCCGTCCTAGCCCAAAGTCATATTCATGCCTGAAGCCTACTTCTTTGCTCCACCCTAAAATCCGCTTCTTGCATGAACTTACTTCCTTGTCATGGCCAAATGTCAGGTTCCTGCCTGATGCCCAATTCCCCGTCCATGGCCAATGTCAGATTCCTGCCAAGCGGCCCCCAAAGGCTCTCCACACCTTCTCAAAGTAATGCTGGGCTTCAGTAATGGCTAACATATACCAGCTATGAAACAGATGCAGCTATATCCCCCGGGGCCCCATGTGGACGGACCGCCAGCCCAAGAAGCGAAGTTTACGGCTTCCTTGACCTCCATTCCCATCCCGGTTCACACCTACAACCTTCCTGACCTCGAAGGTCTTAGGACAACTCTGTCCTCCTAGGGACACACAGGAACCTCCCTTCCAGGATGGAATTTCTGACTCAGATGGTGGGATTTCAGGTCCTGGCATTTTCTTGGGGGTGACTTGGAAGCCAAGTGAAGACAGAGATGGTTCGTTGGTCATATAGCACGATGGTGGTCTGGCCTGCTCAAAGGTGGTGCTCTTTATTCCTCCAGCCCAGAACATCCACACTGAATCCATCCTCAGGTTCCAAGCGAGGTCATTGCCTCCCACGTGGAAGATTCCAGGTAAACACGGGTTGAGTTATCACCATTGACTGTGTGTCTGCTGTCCTGGCTGAACTAAGATGGAAACTGTGGGCAGCTGGGTGTTCTGCCCACCAAACTTCTCAGCAATGTGGGAAGCACCACCCCACGCCAGCCCTCCAGGCCACCCCACAGGGCAGTAAACACTGTGGCCAGACTTCTGGGCGGAAGCCACCAAGCACACAGAGGAAGCCGGCTTGTGAGGAGGCTTTGAAAATGAACTGTTCAAAACAAGACTTGGGGCCTGGAGGTGGCTGAATTGGTGACGTGCAGGCCACACAAGCTTGAGGAGCTGAATGCTGTAAGAAGCCAGGCAGTGTGTACCTGCCACCCCAGCAGAGGAAACGAGAGGATCCCGGGGGCTCACCAGCCAGCCAGGCTAGCGGACCTGGGAGCTCCAGGCCAATGAGAGACCCTTGTCTCCAAAATTAAGGTGGGAAAGTGACTGAGAAAGCATTTGACATTGACCTTTGGCCTACACACACACACACACACATACATACATACACATAAACATACAAACACATGAACACACGCATGAACACATACACACATGAATATGCACACACAAACACATGAACACACACACACACACACACACACACACACACACACGCATGAACATGCACATACATGCAAACACACAAACACATGAACACCCACACACACAGGAGAGGGTAGGGCAGCTGTACAGGCAGCATAAGGGGACAGGGACAGTGGCCTTGGTACATCCATGCTATTGCTCTTGCTGTTGCCCCTGGCTTGCTCTGAGACTCATGGGAAACAGCTCACTCAGCCTAGAAGTGAGGGAGAGTTGTGCTTCCATGTCAGAAAACCTTGGCAGCTTCAGAGTAGCTGGCAAAGCCCAGGAGACACGCGGAGGAGCTCTCTGAGGAGCTGAGGCAAAAAACAAAACAAAACAAAACAAAACAAAAAAACCCAGCTACTGATGTGTAATGACTGCGGGGCCTCCTCAGGAATGTCTCCCCTAACACCCCCTTTTGCTGCCACCTTCCCTCACATGGCTTGTTCTTCTCTCTCTCTCTCTCTCTCTCTGTGTGTGTGTGTGTGTGTCTGTGTGTGTGTGATTGTTTGCAACAGCAGACAGGTGGACACCTCCTAAGGAAAGCCACAGGCTACCCACATGTTCCACCCTGTCCCTTCTGTGTGTGCCAAGCCACAGGGCATCTCTTCTCTCTGAGCCCACCCTGCCTGGGACTGAATACTGAAGAAGACAGGGGGCAGTATCTCAGAGCCCAGATGAGCCTCCTGCCAGGTGGATCCATTGTCTCAGGCTGGGGAGCGGGGGCGTCTAGAACAGGAGCATCAGTGGGAGAGCACCAGGGACCTTGGGACAGGGTAGGGAGACTGAATGCAGATAGATGGCCACTGGGTGCTCATGCCTAAACACCTGGAACTCTCCAGGAATTTGCATACATTCTCTCCCTGCAGACTCTCAAGGGTTCAGGCATGCCCCATTCCACAGAAGAGGAGATTTGCAGAAAGCAAGAGCCCTGCCTGCAGTGAGGCCCACTGTGAGCTAAGTACAGGACACAGGAGAGTGTTAGGCATTGGCCCTAGGAGGTCTGGAATCTGCAGGGGAAGGACATGGGGGACATTGATGCAGGGGTGGGCCTCCTAAGGTCCTCGAGATTTGAGTGCCACCCAGTGTGTATGCAGAAGGGGCGTAGAGGAAGAACAGGGAAACCATTCCTAATTTTCTGTGTGTCCCTGGGTAAGTCACTACCTGTCTCAGGGCCTTGGTTTTGCCATTTGTAAAATGGGTACTGGGACTGGCTAGGATGGAAGACTTCCTGGCACTGCAGTCTAGCAAGGGGGACAGTCAGTGCAGCATAACCCATCCCAGGGCCAAAGCTGAGGCTGAGCGACCTTGATGGAATGTGGAGCACCCTCAAAGCGGCACTGGACACTGGGCTCAGTTTTGGAGATAAAGAAGTAGGCTGGGTAAATTAATCTGAGCCTGTGCGTGCGTGCGTGCGTGCGTGTGTGCGTGCGTGCGTGTGTGTGTGTGTGTGTGTGTGTGTGTGTGTGTGTGTTGGGAGAGAAAGAGATGGAGGGGGGAGTCCAGATGGGTGTGGCTCTGGACATTAGGAGAAAGCCCAGAGTCCAGCACTACCTTGATCCTCACTCACTGTGAGTAAGAGTCTGGTATGCACAGCTCCCTGCCGCAGGGCCTCTGGCGGGAGGAGGGTGGATCCCTGCCAGGTCTCCTGGCTAGCACTGCCCCCCAGTGGCCGTCCTCCGTGCCCAAGGGCCTGGGGCTAGAGTAGATGGTAAACCAATCACAGGGCTCCACTTACCACCCAGGCAGGAGCGCATTTACCCTCTGGGAAAATGAAAACATTTCTGGCCTGAGACCTCCAGACCCACGGAGTTTCGGTCAGCTTGCAAACGGACACTCCACCCTGCCTAGGGGAGAGAGGGGCCGCCTCCGGTACCATACCACCAGGAGCTCAAAGAAAATGACCAGCACCCCAAAGTCCTCCACCTGAAGATACCTCTGCTCTGCCACCAGCTCTTGGTGGCCTCTGCTAAGTCATGCCCTGGCAATAGTTCTCAGTCATTTCCTGAGGGGTGTCAGAGCTCAGAAGCAACATCTTGTGAGCTTAGCACTTCAGGGTCTGATGGTAAGGACCCAGGAGCTGTGTCAAGTGACTTCTCAGCATTCCCCCATGGAGGGACACCCTCGGGCCTCCTCTAACACTGAGGTGAACTAGAGGGGGGAACCCAAACTGAAGCCTCCAAGATTTCCAGAAGCAGGAACCCACCATGTAGCAGTGGGGGCTAAAGGCCAATTCCCACCCAATGGGGCACTTTGTCAGGATCACTGGGGATGAGGGAGTTTTGGGAGCAAAGAGCTTGGCAGTGAGAAGTGGAGGGACCCTCATGGTCAGAGATGCAACAGAGGATGGGGTCAACAGGTAGGGAGAGTTTTCAATGGCTGGTCAGAAGTCAGCCTCCTTTCTGGATTCCTGAGTGGCATGTCAGGTGTCCAGTTATATGCAACTTCCTGATAAGCAGTCATGTTTGGAACATGCTAGCACTAAACACTAGAACCCACACTAACTAGTGATCTGCATTGTTATTTGTTAGATCTGACAGCGATGCTAAGCTTATCTTTCCTTGTTGTGGGGCTTGCCTCTGCTCAGGGCAAACCTCCCTTCTCAGGTTGTTGGGTCTAAAGGGTCTGGAGAGCCCATTGCCTGGATCCTGCAGATGACCTCAGTCTGCAAGGCCATCCAAATGAGAGGGAGTGTCAGCTCAGACCCTGGCCATCTGTTGTGTGTGAGGAGCTGGCCCCTCAGGTGTTTGGTGTGGATATTCCCTTCTATTAGGTCCAAATAGGGAAGGCTTAAAGAGCACTCCGGGGTCTCTGCTTCCTTAGTGAATCTTAGATCTTACCTCCTGGGTGTTGCTCCAGGTCCTTCAGGTAACCCCATATCTCTGCCCCCCACCCCCCACCCCATGCCAACAGGAAAAAAGTCCATTTGGTGGTTACATCCTAGGGCAGCTGCCTGAGTTCGAGACCCCAGACCTGGAGTGGTGAGCCTATGCACTTGCATGCAGCCAGCACGCCCTTGGAAAGAAGATCGATGGACAGCCTCTCCTGGGGACAGAGGTGCACAGCAGGAGGGATGGTCATCTCCCTTGTCTACTGATACACTCGCAGAACCTGGTAGGCCCCGAGGCACACCCTGATGCTCTCCCTGTCTCCTAACCCCACCACGGCCTCCACAAAGAGTTCCCAGTCTAGCAGGGTATTGTCAGGTCAGGGTTGCTCATGGAGGACAAGAGAGATTGCTTCACACTCTCCTGAGGCAGGCCTTGGGCAGTGGGATTTTCCCTCACTGCTTCTAGACTCAGGGAAAGGCACAACAAGAAACCTCTGTGGCCTCTGACTTGATCAGTCTCAGGGATCAGAAGAAGAAGGGGTAGAGGGGGAACGGCATGGCAGCCAAAAGAACCCCAGGGTCACCATGAGGCCTGTGGAGCAGGCCAGAAAGCCCATGTGCATAGGAGCAGAGGGTCTTGTGGTCTTCATCACAGCTCACTGCAAAGCTCAGTCACACTACAGAAGAGATTACTCTAAGGACACATTCATGCATGAATGAAAACCTGCGTTCCATCCCTAGAACCCATTCGAAAAGTACAGCTCTGGTGGCAAACACCCTTGTAATGCCTGCCCTGGAGGAGTGAGAAAATCCCTAGGGCTCGCCAACCAGCAGCCTGACTAAATCAGTGGGCTCCATGTTCACAAGCAACATGAATGACTCCTGAGAACAGTGTTCAAGATTGGTGTCTGGCCTCCACGCTCGTGTTCACAAATGTGCATGCACACACTTATACATGCACACGAACACACATGCCTTCCACATGTGTGTGCACACAACACACACACACACACACACACAGATATTCAAAGACAGAGAGGGAGGAGGGAGGGAGGGAGGGAGGGGAGAAAGGAGGAAGAGAGGGACAGAGAAAGAGAAGGAGGGAGAGATAGATATGTAAATAAATTAAATACTACAGAACATCTTGCAGACAAGTAGGTAAATGTGAACACAATATCTGTGTCTTAGTTAAAATAGTCATCACATCACAGCGAGGAAGCATAACTGTGACACACGCTGTGATGCAGATGTCCTTTTCCTCCTAGGCCAGCAGCCCAGGACACAGGGGACTTTGTGGCATATTCTGGGACCAGCAGAAGTGCGCACACACCCTTGTGAAGCATACAGCCAAGCTGTGAGTGCCTACGCACCCCACCACTCACTCTGCTACAACCCTTAGCACTGACTGCCTGGACAGTTGGCCACTAAGTCTAGCTGCAGTCTAAACAGAAAGAGAGATGGGATACATTTCTGAGAAGGAGTGGGTGACATCTTGACCCCATTAGAAAGACAGAAAAGTTGGCTCTCAGGTTTACACTTTGGGCTGTGGCTAAGGATGACCATACCCTGCCAAGAAGTTGCTGAAGTAACCCAGGGCACAGTGGAGGGGTCAAGAAAGAAGAAAGGGAACATGAGAAAGAGTGGGCTTATAGGTTAGCTGTGCTTCTTTGTGGGCCTGGTAAGCCCAGACACAGTTGAGGATCTCAGGATAGCCAGTGAGCGCTGAGAAGCTGGGTCTAGACTCGGGGATGCAGAGACTATGGCAAGTCCTGCTCCTGAATGAATCACAAAAGCTGAGTCCAGTTTTCCGAGGAACATGTCCCTTGGCACCTGTAGAGAACACACCCAGTCCCTGGTCTTACCTTGGAGGAATAATTGAACACTCTTCTCCCCATCTCTAACTTTCCATCTCCTTCCTCCCTCTTTCTAGACCTCCACTTTATTTTAAAGTGCCATGGCTCAAACCCATGGTTTTGCACGTTCTAGGCAGATCTTCTATCAGCAGGCACAATTCTCAGCTTTTGAGAGACGGGGTCTCCCTCTATATCCCAGGCTAACCTTGAACTTATGATCCTCCTTGATCAGCCTCCCAAGTATCTGAACCTAAGGATGTATGCCTCCAAGCCTTCCCACCTCTACCTAGAAATGGAGAAAATCTGTACTGAAAACTTTAAGTAAAGAATGAATTAATTGCCCTGGTGGTCCAGCATCCTGAAAGAACCAAGTTATTTAATCAAAAAGACCGCTCTTTCACTTCAGGAGCCAAATGCAACAGAGTGTCCTGAAAAGATTATGATGGTAACCAGCATAAAAGCAGGCCACCTTCTTGTGAACAGTGCCAGCTTTTCCAGGGTGTCCCCTGTAACCCAGTTCTGCCTGCTCTTCTTCTCTGGGTTATTCTTCACCTGTCTAGAAAGCAAAGACCTCTCCAACTCTGTCACTGTCAGGCACAGGAAAGGGAAGGTCACAAGGAGTCATTCAATTAGCAGGTAATTGGTGGAGAAAAGTCCAGCGCGTCGTTCACAGGAGCTCAGAACATTTACTTTGGGTGGGAGTGGGGGTGGGGGTGGGGTGGGGTTGAGTGAACTATGAAATGTTGCTTTCTTTCTCCCAACTAGCTGTGAGTTTTCTGCAGCCAGAGATCAAGTCATGGCTTCCAGGGAGAACAGCCTCTGGTCCCCCGTCCACACACAGTTGAGAAGAGGATGGATACAAGATGGATACATTGTATCTGCTAATAGCTGACTGTATCCAACACTGTCTGCTAAATACAAAGTTTCCAATAAACCACTTGGGTCAAAGGGGATAGTACATCATCTCTTTCCAACAAACTAACTGTTTCCCCAGCTATTCAGAGATTTGTGTCCACTAGCCACTCCACAGACTGTGGCTTGTATGTCAGGGGCTTCAGGTAGAAGCCTAGCTGGTTTCTGAGGCGTAAGTAGTTCACAAGAGACACTTGATGAACAAATGAAAAAAATCAGCAGGGGGAAAACCCTTATCTCGGGCTACATTGTGCCCATCTGCCTGCTTCCCTAAGACCACAGCTGCAAGACTGCAGGAGACAAGGTTGATTTTTCATCCCTTAAGGCTGGCGCGATGCTTAATGTTCAATACGTTCTCTCTTTTCTTGTCTCTTCTTTTCCTTTTGATATCTGGGATCAAACCCAGGACCCTCCACATGCTGAAGATTCTTCCCCAGTACAATACACATTTCTTGGCTGAATGAATGAATGAATGAATGCTTTCCTATAAAGGCAGGTGTATTCCATCCTTTCTACAATGCAGATCACCAGGAGCTGGGAGGATCCTTACCAGTCCAGTCTGATGAGAACTTCCCAAAGGATCCTGCCTGGGCCTGATGCACATCCTCTCTCCATGCTTCCTAAAAGTTTAGCAGGCAAAAGTATACCTAAGGCTCTGACTCTTCTTCCTGGCCCTCTCTTCCAGTCTTGGAGCTAGCATTTTGTGTCCCTGGTTCCAGTGTTCTGAGCTCCCACTGTGGCTGTACACAGGCAGCTGAGGCCACAGCTATTGGTATATCGCATGTCTTGTGCTCTGAGAACCCAGTTCCTGAGAGGTGCCATTGGAACCCCGAAAGGCAAATTACCAAGTGGCATTTTCCTGCTCCCATCTCCCCTTCAGGTGCCTCGGGTCTTTTGAGCTGATCATTGAGGTTCCCTAATAGAGCCCCACGGAGAGAAGGTCTCAGCAAGGATGGAAAAGTTGCTCCTGATACAGGTGGCCAAGGCTCACCGATCTGGGAGAGTGTCCCATCCCTGTCTTGAGCTAGGTGAGGCAACACTGTCCTCTCAGCTTCCGGTAGGCATCTAGGGAAGCTGTTGTACATGCGCCTGCAGCACGTGGATAATAGATACATCTTGCACCTTGGTGGCACTCGAGTGTTACGATGCACCATCTGAGTTTCTCCTTCCTAGGCTCAGCTCACTTGATAAAGGGCATAAGGAAGGTGGTACCTGACCATACAGACATGGTGGACAAAGACCCTATACATAGTCACATCCTCTGTGTACCCATCACCACCACCACGTACAACCACACCTGTGAAGCCCCCACATCTCTTTTGTCTGTTTTTTTTTTTAATAAGAAAGTCTATTTCAAAAACTTTCAAATTAATCATTAAGATAATTGCAAGTCCCAGCTTCAGGGCTCATTGGAATTTTAAGTGTGTCCTAGGGGTGATGAGATTGCTCATTGGGTAAAAAGGCAAACAACACAAGCCGCATGTCTTGAATTTGATCTCCAGAGACCAAGGAAAAAGCCAGATGTGGTGGCACACACCTGTAATTCTAGAAGTCCTACAGCAAGATGGGAGATGGAGACAGGAGCATTGCCTGGAATCTCAGAGGCTGAGTAGTCTAGAGTACACAGCACAACAGCCACAAGAAAGACCTTGTCTCAGCAGAGACCCCCCCTCAGTAAGAGAGACCCCTCAACAAAAGACCCCCCTCAGTAAGAGAGACCTCTCAACAAAAGACCTCCCTCAACAAGAGAGACCCCCTTCAACAAGGTAGAAAGCCAAGAATGCTCAAATGTGTTATGCTCTCTCCACATACACACACACACTCTGACTGACTGACTGACTGACTGACTGACTGACTGGCTGATTGATTGATTGATTGATTGATTGATTGATTGATTAAAATGCATTTTCCAGATCCCCGAGGCATCCCAGAGGCTCTATGAGCTCCAGAGATATACAGCCATGGGGATTCCAGAGTCCACTTCCTAGCTCCATTTTCTGGAGATTGTCCCTTAGTTGTGGGAAGAGGAGGAAGAGAAAACACTGGAGTGGTTGAAAGGAACAGTCTCCAGTGGGGACGTGTGTGCCAGTGTGGCAGGAAGGGATGGGAACAGTCTCCAGTGGGGACGTGTGTGCCAGTGTGGCAGGAAGGGATGGGATGCGAAGTCAGGCTTCAGTGCTGTCTGCTTTAGTCTCCTCACTCCAAGAGCTAGGGAGGACGTATGGGATCGTCTCATCTGTGGAAAGCTAAGGGGCCACTGTGGTTTCAAAATGACTGCCCTACCCACATGGACACGCCCCCATCCCAAGGACACTTCACATCAGGGACTTTACAACTTGTGGTTAAGTTATGGATGTAGAAGACAGAGGTCAAAACTGGATGTCTGGAGCCCAAAGTATGTCTTGTTTGCTTGTTGTTTTTTTTAAATTTTTTCCTGAGATTGGTTTATTAATTTTGTACATAGGATTTTTTTTCTACATATATATCTATGCATCTCATGTGTGCCTAGTGCTGGAAGATGAGCCTGAATGATCCCAGAGTTCCCAACCTGATCACCAACATCCCCAGCATCCCCAGCATCCCCAGCATCCCCAGCATCCCCAGCATCTCCAGCATCCCTAGCATCCCCAGCATCCCCAGCATCTCCAGCATCCCCAGCATCCCCAGCATCTCCAGCATCCCTAGCATCCCCAGCATCCCCAGCATCTCCAGCATCCCCAGCATCCCTAGCATCCCCAGCATCCCCAGCATCTCCAGCATCCCCAGCATCCCCAGCATCCCCAGCATCTCCAGCATCCCCAGCATCTCCAGCATCCCCAGCATCCCCAGCATCCCCAGCATCCCCAGCATCTCCAGCATCCCTAGCATCCCCAGCATCCCCAGCATCCCCAGCATCCCCAGCATCCCTAGCATCCCCAGCATCTCCAGCATCCCCAGCATCCCCAGCATCCCTAGCATCCCCAGCATCCCCAGCATCTCCAGCATCCCCAGCATCCCCAGCATCCCTAGCATCCCCAGCATCCCCAGCATCCCCAGCATCCCTAGCATCCCCAGCATCCCCAGCATCCCTAGCATCCCCAGCATCCCCAGCATCCCCAGCATCCCCAGGATCCCCAGCATCCCCAGCATCCCCAGCATCCCCAGCATCCCCAGCATCCCCAGCATCCCCAGCATCCCCAGCCATGGTCAGAAAGTGAGCCGGAATGAAGGCGTGTCAGAGAGATGCTGCCTCACAACTGACTGTGGAGATGCAGGAAGAGGCCCCGAGTCAAGTATCCCAGGTAGCATCTAGAAACTGGGAAGACAGAGAAGTAGCCCTTCTTACTGGAGCTTCCAGGAAGATGCAGCTCCTGTCGACAGCTTCCTGTCAGCCCAGTGGCACTCTGTCAGGCGTCTGGCATCCAGACTATGAAGTAATGCACTTGTGTTGTTTTAAGCCACTGGGTGTCTGGCAATTTGTCACAGCAGTGATCGGAGCTGAATTAACTCCTGTGTAATCATACCCATGTGTTGTTGCAACCGACACTGCGGCCACACTCTGCCTCTTATGTGCTGCTTTGGGGTTTTTCCTCCCCAAAGATAACTATGAGCCTAGCAGCTGTGGCCCCCCATACTTCTAGGGGCTGAGAACACAAACACTCTCATTTGGTCTAGTGGTCATACTCACTCACTCATTCACTAGTCAGCAAATGACACTGAGTGGCGATTTTCGCGGAGCTGACCTGGATTTGAGAAGAAGCAGGACCATGAATGACACCCCAAGTCCCTCCTTCTTGCATATGAGTGTTGTTTTCACGACCCTTGAAGAAGAAGCAGACCTGCTCAAGGCATCTCCAGACTCCAGGAAGCCCCAGCAAGAGGAAGAATAAAGTTCTGCCTAGCCATACATTAGAGTAATTGATCCTCAGCCATAAAGAGTAATGAAATGTTGGCACTGGTTGCAATGATAAACCTCAACAGTGTGATGCCCAAATAGAGAAGCCAGACCCCAAATACCAAATGTTGCACCATTTAATCTGCCGGGAGTATCCGGAATAGGCGCGTCCCTGGAGCCAGGGTAAAGACTTGTAGCTGCCAGATGGCAGGGAGGAATGGCGAGTGACCTCTCAAAAGCTTTTTGTTGGGTTGATGAAGAAATCGGAGCTGGATGTCCCCGAGGGTTGCACAACGATGCGAAGATATCCACGCCACCGAATTCTACACTCTAAAGTGACAGAAATGGGCCAGGCCCAATGAGAATCATATGCATTCTCTACTGCAATCTCAGTGACTCGAGAGGTTGGAACAGGAGGATCCCAACATGCAGGCTAGTCTGTGTGACAGAGTGAGTTCAAGTCCAGACTGGAGGACTCAGTGAGAGCCTGTCTGAAATTGAAAGAGTCAAAAGATGAAGGGACGAGGGGAAGGTGGCTTAGTGGGTAAGGCCCTTGCCGTACAAGCCTGAGGATCAGAGACTAAATCTCCTGAACCCACACGAATGTGAAAAGCTTGGCATGGCCACACATGCTCAACTCCAGCACCAAGGAACTGGGAGTGGAATCCAGGGAGCTCATTACTTGTCCAACCCAAGTGAAGAGCTTGAGGCTCAGTGAGAGACACGTCTCAGGGTAACAAGATAGGTACTGATAGAGGCAGACCCTTGACATCCTATTCTGTCCTCTGAATACACACTCATCTTTCCAGCTCAGCAAATGACCACGTGCTTTGTCCAACATCCATGAACCCCCTAGGCTTGCTCCCTAGTAGTTCAGAGTTTAAATGGCAAGTGTTCGCTCTTAACCACTATGTAGTGAATGAGGCAGTACAATTCACGTGTTCCCCTTGGTGGAGGTGTTTGGTTAGCTGTGCAGTGGAGACCCAGGGATGCTGTGGAATTCTGGATCTCAGACTACAGATATGCCACACCTGGGAGGTACCTGCTAAGGGCCAGCCACCGACACCAGGGTCCTCGTCCTTCTGAAACCGCCATGGTCACGGTGGTAGCCAGCCTTTTCCTCATCTGAACCTGATCTGTAGTGCCCTGGGTATCATAGCCTACCCCGACCGCTGCAGAGAGTTCGTGCCGGAGGGGGGGGGGGGCTTTCCACTCAGGTACACGGCAGGCCCGAGAAAAGAGAGAACAGAGGAAAGAGAGATCCATGGATCTGAGTAGGCAGGATGTGTCAGCTGTGGGGGGAAATGGAAGAGTGATCAGGGCGACTGAGTGAGCACAGAGACACAAAGCAACACTCTTCTCTCCACACGCAGCCATATATTAAGACACTACTGAACGCAGCATTTCCCCAGCCTTGAGTGGCGTTGACCATAAACCCTTTCAGGATTTTTAACACAGGTCTGGAAGAGAGAGACCAAAGTCCTAGAGTGAAGATTTGCCTCGGTGGCCCAGCACTGAATAAATAAGTTACGCTATTAAGTCTATTTGGCATGCCCCTTACTGGGGTCCAGACATCACATCCAGGTGTTACCCAAGCTCCCCACCAACTTGGACCTGAAAGGACCGACTCATCTTTGGAAGATGGGCAGCATCCACCCAGATGGGCGCACGCTGGGCCGCCCTGTCCAGTATCCTGTGCCTGCTGGCTGCTTTAAATAAAAACAGCCGTGTTTCCAGCCAACGTAAGGAGGGTGGGATCAATCGGGTACACAGAAGCAGATTACCAAGCAGGTGGCTTTGGGCTAAAGATAAATTGTGTCCTCATGTAACTTGGGAAGAGTGGGATGTACACAGCTCCTACTGTGCAAAGCAAGATTGTTTAGCTACTTCTTTCTGCTGGGGACCAGGGCTGCAAGGAGCCCCAGAAGACCCTCCCTGGCTGAAGTGCTGTCACACAGGGAGATGCCCTAATTCTCACACTGGAGATCATGAGGGGTAGGGGTGGGGGTGGGGGAGACAGACTTGGGTTTGAGAGTCAGGGTGGGTAGGACAGGAGCCTGCTTCCCTCTTCTCAGGGCCACAGCTGCACAGAGCAGAACAGGGCAGGGCAGAGCACATCCACATGTAAGTCTCTGCTCAGGACTTGGGTGTCACATGCTGTTCTCAGCAGGCATCATACTTGGGGGTCACCCTTTCTTCGCTGGCATGAGTGAATGTTCCCCATCAGACATCTGGCCTGGTAGGTCTGCATAACTCAGTTGGAAGGAGCTTACCCATCACAGGTTTCTGCAGCTTCAGTATCTACTGCTCCTGGTCTCTGTGCAGACTAAGACTCCTCATCTCTCTCCCCCTCGCCCTCCTCCTCCAGCTCTCTCTCCTCCTCCTCCTCCTCCTCTCCCTCCCCCTCCCCCTCCTCCTCCTCCTCCTCCTCCTGCCTTTCTTCCACTTCTTCCTCCACCTCCTTTGTATCTTTTTGGGGGTGATAATCTTAAATTCACAGGAAGTAGCTAAAATAATACAGAGGTCTCATAGCACCTTCATCTTGACCCCCTCCTCCCCTCTCCGCCCCGTGCAGCGTCCTACATGACAATAACACAGTATCAAATCAAGACGTGACCTCAGTAGCAATTACCTCCCTGCTTCTGGTCTCCCTGGTTACACAAGTTGTCATAGGGGCTTCGGAACAAAGTGTCATGACCATGGGTTTTTGAGAAACTTTGTTTCCAGTGGTTCTGGAAGCTGGGAAGTCCAGGGTCCAGATGCTGTGTGGCCTGACTCGGTCCCAGCTCTTCTTGCTGTGTCCTCACATGACAAAGGGATACGCTGTCCTGAATCTCTTTAAACAAAGCTCATTTACAGGAAGTTCATCCCACAGCCTAACTCTTCCAAATGACTTACTCCAAAATACCCTCACCTTGGGGTCAGGACTCCAACATGGGCTCTGGAGGGATGGATGCAATAGTCAGTGCACACAACACATGTACGCGCGCGCGCGCGCGCGCGCGCGCGTGTGTGTGTGTGTGTGTGTGTGTGTGTGTGTGTGTGTGTGTATGCTCACTTACTTGAATGCAGTTTAATCAGATGCTGGATTGGAGAAGGCAGCATAATTAATACAGAGATCAGCTCTAGCACACAAGGATCTCCCTCACTAGCCCCAGATTATGGGGTTCACTCCTCCCTTCAACCTTAACCCCTAGAGACCCACACTCTAGCCCTTATATCTGTCATGTCTCCTCGAGACTGTGGTGGTGTGTCAGTCTTCAAGATGGCCTTGTCTTATTAGACACAATACTCTCCAGCACCCCCTCTGAGTTGCCTCGTGCACCCATAGCTTGATCCCCCTCTCACTGGCTGACCAACACTGCACCCAGCAAGGACCTTCAGGTCTCCAGCTTTGTGCTATACGCATCAAATGCTACATTTCACCCAGGACTTTGTAGAATGGCCTGGGGCTCAGCAATGAGGCTAGGCTAGCCGGTCAGGGAAACCCAGCGCTGAGATTAAAAGCATGCACCACCATGCCTGGTTTTTTATATGGGTGGGAGTGGGGGTGGGGGTGGGGGTGAAATCCAGGTGCTCATGCATTCTCAGACACTTTCCTAACCGAGCTGAGTCCCTGGATTACACATTTAGTTTGTTGTTATTATTGTTTGTTTTGACACAGGGTCTCTCTGTGTATCCCTGGCTGGCCTGGAACTCACTCTGTAGACCAAGCTGGCCTCAGACTCATAGAGATCTGTCTGCTTCTGCCTCCTGAGTGCTTGGATTAAAGGCGTGGATCACCACACCTGCCTATGTTTAGTTTTTAAGGAACCTGGCCAACTTTTCAGGAATGAATGCAATGCCCTTTGCCCATCAGCTGTAGGCAGGGGCCCAGTTTCTCTGCACCTCGAAAAACATTCACTGCGACTAAATCTTTGCTTTGGAAAGCGCTGGTCAGTTGTCTCTCACTTTGGGGACACTGGATGTTATTCTCCAAGTTGCCATATTTCTGAGTTGTCTGGTGTGTGTTCTATTCTGTTCCTGTTCCTCTGAGTATGTAGCTAAGAGCACTGCACACAGGCTTTGGGGTTTATTACCCGCACCTGCTTGCTATGAGTGTTCTCTCAGGGTCAGGTACAAAAATCTGACCATTCCTCTTAGCCTGTTCTAACTCGACTGTGACTTTGTGCTGTCCTGGTGGTGATCAGTATCCCAGGTCGGAGTCCCCAGTTGGACCAGGGCTCTGCAGGCAGTTTTGAAGCCCGTGGCTTGTTGTTTTACCCTCTGACACGGCACCACAGGATGCAAAGATCATTACTTCTGAGGATCCCAGTTCTTTGTTTGTTTTGTTTTTAATAACCTATGCTTTGGGAATCTTGGCTAACAACTGCTTGCCCAGCCTTTAGACTCCCCAAATTTTCTCCTACATTTCTTCTCTAAAACTTCAGTAATTTCACTGTTAATCTATGAGCCTGTTTTTTTTTTAATTAATCTTTATTTTATTTGTGTATGAGTGCTTTGCCTGTATGTATGTCTGTACTTAGAATCGTGGGTGTGCCTCGTGTCCATGGAGGCCAGAAGAGGGCATCGAATCCTCTGGAATTGAAGTTACTGATGGGCGTGAGCCACCATGTGGGTCGGAAACTAAACTCAGGTCCTCTGGAAGAGCAGCCAGTGCTCTTAGCCAAAAGCTGCTTCTTCCAACCCCTGTTTTCTAGAAACAGGTTGCCATTAACCATCAAAGGCTTCCAGTTCTCTCCATCCCTGCGATCAGTTCTGCGCTTTTCCTGAGTCTTTGCTTCCATTGTTCTGGCCTCTCCATGCCTAGACTATCTCCAGAAACATATCTGCCACCCAGCCCTGTCCAACACCCTGTCACCACACATAACCCTCTCTGAGTCTACATCCTCAGACCCCTATCTCTGACCACATCTTCTCCCCCCACCCCCACCTCCTTCCCAAACTCTCAACCACCAGCCTGCCCGCCTGTGTTCCTCAGCGGGTCCTCAGAACCATCTTTGCCTCCTGCAGTGGCTTCTGTTCTCTACTTCCTCCTTGAAACAGATGCTTATCAGAGGGAGGCCTGGGAGCCTGCTGAGAGAGAAGGTGAGTCCTCTGACCTCCGTCCAGCTGAATCCATGGCAGGCACTTCAGAATCACTATCTCTGGCATTTTTTTTTCCATGAGGACCCCCAGGCCTGGGTTTCTCTACCCACGAGGACTGGGTCCGAGTCCTGTCACTCCTTGGCGCCTCAGGGTCCTCTGCCTGGGGCAGAAGAAGGTCTAAGGGGCTTTGTGTTACTCGAGAGAAATATGGATGGGAACACACAGGATCAAGGATAAGCGACACAAACCTGGAATCACCTGGGAGGAGGGAGCCTCGACTGAGGAATTGCCTCCATCAGACTGGCCTGTGGGAATCTCTGTGTGGCATTTCCTTAATAGCTGATTGTTGAAGGAAGGCTAGCCCACCTAGTACCAGCCTTGGGCAGGTGGACCTGGGTGTATTAAAAAGCAGGCTGAGCAAGCCAGAGCGGGTGCAAGCCAGTAAGCAGCACTCCTTCACGGCCTCTGCTCCCGTTCCTGCCTCCAGGTTTCTGCCTTGAGTTCCCTCCCACCTTGACTTCCTCCAATGGACTGTGACCTGGGATGTATAATGTTTAGCCGGAACAATCATGTCTAAGTCACTTTAAACTTTAGGATGCATCTGGGACCTTCTGGGACCTTCTGTGACTGCCATGTATTGGTTACTCTCTGCTCTTCAGTACCTCTCAGTGTGACCTGCAAAACAGCCCAGAGGTCATGCCCTTCTGCTGGGAACGGGTGGGTCTGAGCCAGCTGGGCACTGGCTCAGATCTGAAGACAGGATAGGGACAGTAATAGGAGTCTGTCCTGCTGGGCACTGACCTGGCATTGTCCTCTCAACCCTAACCTGGAAGGCTGCCTTCCTCTCCTTGTCTGAGTTTTTGAACAAGGGATACCACATCTTTAGACGAAACCTGACTGTCACCCTGGAGGCCACAAATAAGGTTCCCAGACAAATAAACTAACTGAAAACTATCATAAGGAGCCTTAAATTAACAGGATGTCATTTTACAAGTACCTCACAAACCAGTGGGAGATGTAAGCCGGCCTGGGGTGACTCAGCACTTTCAAGTGTCTTTCATTACATAATACTGCTAATTTTTTTTTTCTTCAAATGTAAGCAACGTGCTTTCTTCCTAAACATTGTGTTCTTTGTTCTGCAATTTGGAAAAATGAATTCCCTTTAAAGCAAGGCTTTGCTCAACCACAGGACAAGGTGGCAAGGCTGGATCAGAGCTGCCCAGCCCCAGCCATGGAATGGAGATGGTTGCTCATACAGAGACCCCATACTCGTGGTTCCAGAGACCTGTGGTAGCTGGATGGAGGGTAGGTGCTCGGGATTGATTTAGGGCCCTTGACATTCACTGGTTACAATTTGGCCTCGTCTTCTCCCTGCAGAGCACAGCTGTGTGCCAGGCATGGGCTACAGCCAGTCAAAATTTCCTGAGTACTTACAGTGTGCATCTACTCTAGACTAGGCGCTGGAGGGACCCCGTGACCCATGCAGTCCTCATAAGTGTGGCCAGGTGGGCAAGGGCTTGCCCAGGATACCGTGGGGGTACTTGAGGTTCAACATCCAGCCTGGGGCCTGAGAAAACTGCAGAGGGCCAATTTTACAGAAAGTCTCAAAGTACAACCCTGGGAATTGGGGAGGGTGTGTCAGAGGAAGGGCTCCCGGGAATTTCTGGTATACAGCAGTGAAGGCAGGATTCAGGGGCGACGCCACCCTACTTTCCCCAGGCTGTAGTTCCTTGGGGAGACAATGCTCCAGGAACCAGATGACTCCGGTGCAAACCTTGGCTCTCAGGTATCCAGAAGGGTGTGGCACCAGAGAACAGAACCACCTTAGAACTATCTGGAAGGTTCTGGAGCTCTACAGCAAGTTTCTCATGGGGGAAGGTAGACGCATGGGAGTCACAGGCCCGACTGGGTTTGAGCAAGAAAGCCCCAGTACACAAATGCTACTGACATCTGCTGACAGGCTCTGCCACTAGAGAGATGCAGAGAGGCAGGGCAAAGTCCGATGACATGGCCTAGTTACAGGTGGCTGAGTGTAGGTAGCAAGGAGACTGTGGACAGCCCCTCAGGAGGGGCCCAGGGACTTTGACAATGCAGGAGGGAAAGAGGGAAGGATGCAGAGCCAGGTCTTCACAGCGAGGTGCTGATGAGGTCCCAATCTACTATGCCTTGGGTGCTGTCCTGTGGAGAAGTCCCACTGGGAAGGGAGGGGGGGACCAGATAGGCATTTGGAAGGAGCAGTTGACTATTTCTGACTCCTCATTTGTCCCTTCTGACTGTCCACTCAGTCCTCATTTTCGGCCTATGTCAGGGTCAGAGGCAAAATAACCACCCTGACCATGCCATTTGGGACACGCAAGATGCAGTCCGAAGACACCTGAAGCAAGACCTACACTTTGTGTTCTAATAGCCTAAGCCCTGGCAAGGGCCACATGTCACCTAGAGGCAACCCAGCTTGAGATCTGGGCCTATGGGAAGCCCAGGGTTATATGTGGCACCTCCCCTGCCTCACCACCCAGGCAGTGAGACGACCCCAGCAGGAGGGGGAAAGCAAGGCTGAGGAGGGCTCAATTGGGGGGAGGGAGGGTGACGGGGAGGGAGGGTGGTGGGGAGGGGTTGGTTTCAGAATCTAGGGAGGTCGTGAAAAACCCACACCCTGTCCTGTGTTAAGATGGCCTGGCCTGCCAGTTCAGCTCCAAATGTCATCCACATGGTCACTTGCAAACAGCTCTACAAAGCAGCCTCCCAGCTCCCATCATGCCCTGTTCTTCTGTGCACATAGACCCAGCCTGACGAGAGTCAGCTTAGTCCACCAGGAGGTGCAGATGTATGCTCTGAGTCCGGGACTGTGGGAAAGGCTTCATCAGAAACGTTTGCTAGGTGCCACAAGGGAGATGGGAGCCTTCAGAGCAGATGAAAGGAGAGAGCTGTCTCTTTGTTGTCTTATTGGTCTCTCTGTGGAGAGACACCCTTGCTGTGCTAACAGGCAGCTCTCTTGGATAGAGGGGAGGAGGTCTGGGAGCCGTAGTACCTGTGCTTGCCCCAACTCTTCTGTAATCACACACACACACACACACACACACACACACACACACACACACACACAAGGCAGAGTCCCTTTCTCTGGCCCTTTCTCTTAAGTTTCTCCTTCTGAACAAAGCTAGGGATACAATCTCTTTGGGACCCCCTCCATCCCCACATTAATCACTTTGGTTTCCGGAAATCGTGAGGATGGAGCATAAAGGAGTATCTGTGTCTAGCTCCTGCCCCTGAGGTCACTGCCCAGCCACTTTCCACAGCCTCAGCAGCATCCCTTCTATCTTAGTGGCCTCTGTGAGCCTCCAGGGGACCCTCTGAAGAGTAGCAGGCAGAGCTGAGGACATGACCCCCACCTGGAAGACAGCGTTCTATCCTACAGAATGCTGCCAGGAGGTATGTGGGCAGAGCGGTAGCGGGATGTGTACTGAGGCCTCCCCACACTGTTTCCCGTGTACCTGCCTACGTGACCAGAACCTCTCAGAGGCTGCTCTCTGTGTGAGCCCATCCTGCGATCGACCAGGCTCCACAGAAGGGAAAGCAGGCTTTCCAGTGCCTGCTGGCTGCCCAGGTGGCTGAGAGCCCATCTTCAGAGCCTCTGGTGGATCTCACTTCAAATCTGGGAGCTCAGACCTAAGTGAAAACCCCAAGCATGGAACAAAGCTGCTACTTAAGAGTGGATGTCCTTGGGTTCCTGGAGGTCAAACCTTGACTTGATCCAGACTGGAGAAAGGCCCTATTATCCCAGAGCCTTGTTATCTGGGAAAGTCCCAAGGTGTCGAGGTGGGAGAGGTCAGCTAGTGGCATCCATACCAGCTCCCTTTGGCTCATGGTCTCATGAGCCAGGTTTTCCGGGATGTGTGACCAGCAGGAGACCGCCTCCAGACAGCTCCGATTGTCCACGCCGCATGGCAGCGTATTGTGCAACGGCCCACTGAGTTATCTCTCCTGGGTGCCAGGAAACAATTGTCCCATCTGGCTTGCCATCTGGGCCCAGAGTCCATGCCAGCTGGGCACTCAGTCCTGAGCCGTCTTCCTCTGGATGTCCAGTATCACAGAGCATAGAAGTCCTGTCCGCCCACATTTCTATGCCCCACAGTAGGCTGCCCATCCCATGAACATTAACCTCTCACCCCAGCTTTATGCCTCTGACACTAAGGAGTCCCCCCCCCCCCAAGCTTCTGGAGCTGGGCACAAGGCAGCCCCAGACTCGGGGAGATTTCTGAGGCTCTCAGAGCCAGCCTGAAAGCCCCCAGGCCTAGGGAAGCGCGTACCTAGCAGTGATGACCTTAAGCCACTCAGCTACCTCTTGTACTTTCTTATTCCATACTTTCTTTGGGTAAGTCCTGGTCCTTGCAAGTACTGCTCTCTTTCAGTCTTGGGTGTGGGTGTGCTGCAGGAGAGAATAGCAGAGAGAGGAAGCCAACACAGGCCATCAGAGGCCATTGGTGTGCCCAGAGGGTCAAGCTGCCTGTAGAAGGAGCTGCCTGAACCCAGAAAACAGACAAGTTCCTGGAGGAATGGTGGACGTTGATGATTAAAATGGTCTCCCAAGGGCCAGCAGTGTGGGGCTGGGTAAAGACCTGAGTTAGGATCTCCAGCACTCGCATTACATAGCTGGGCACGGCTGTGCAATCCCAGCTTGTGGGGTGGAGATGTAGGTAGAGCCAGAGAGTTCAGTGAGAGACCCAGTCTCAAAGCATTAAAGTGGGCAGTGGTGGAGAAGGACACCTGATGTGTATACCCAGCCACACACACATGCACACACATGCGTGGGCCATCAGTGGTAGGGCAGGGGGTGAGGCCGTGTCAGTGAGGTGTTTATTTTCTAATGCTGCCCTAACAAAGCACCGCAGCCAGGATCTTTAAAATGCAGCGTGGTTGTCCTATTGTTCTCAAGCTGGAAGCCCAAATGAAGGTGTCCATAGGATGGCCCTTTCGAGGTCTCTTCCCTAGCCTATAGCAGTCACCTTGCAATGTGACACATGGCATGGGTGTCCTTCTCATGTTTATGCTGCCCTCTTGTCAGGACCACAGCCGTGCCCACCAGAGCAGCCCCATCTTACCTTACCCACACTCCATACTCAGTCTTGGTCTAAGAAATCAGTAGTTTGAGCGTCAACAAGTCAGCCAAAAACAGGGACTGAAATATTTGTCTACAGAACGTGAAAGGGGACGAGGAGATGGATCACTCAGTAAAGTGCTTGCCGGGCAAGCAAGAGAACCTGAGTTGGACCTCCACAACCCATGTACAACAAACTATGCTTGGAACTCCAGTGTTGGAAAGTTAGAGACAACCTTGCTGTCTATCCAATCTAGATAAAATAATGGCTTCCCATGTTTGAGAGGGAGACCCTAACTTCAAAACACAAGACAGACATCTCCCAAGGAAGGGCACCCACCTCTCTGGCCACCACCTGCATGCCTAGACACGCTCACGCATGCGCGCGCGCACACACATACACATACACACGCACACGCACATGCACACGTACGAGCACAGGGGAACACACAAAGAATTCGAAAATGTAAAAGACTATGGAACATAACATTTATAAAAAAAAAAACTTCCTCCCACTTCCTTGGGTCAGCGAGGGCTGGAGGCTGTGGGTGAACCAACCAGACAAGATAGCCAAAGAAGATGTGTTAATCAGCACAAGCTTGTAGCAAGTTTCAGGAGCTGATGGATGGGATCGCACTTCATATCAAGTGCATTAATCTGCTCTGAAATCAGCGAAGTATTCATCATGATGAAGCCGATTTTCCAAGAAAATTGAATAATTGCAGCCCAGGTGGGCGGCCCTGAGTCAGCCCTCATTATCTCCCGCCCTCCACGGGAGGCTCGAGGGCCCTCAGCAGCTCCTTAGCCCTTCACTGTGATGGATTCCTTCCCCATGGACACTCCGGGAGGCTCTTTGTCATGCCTGGAAACTTCGGGATTCGACAGCCCCATCATCCTGAGAGCCTGTGGGCGGCTGTCATATCCTGCACACTCTGGATAGGAGCCTTCTTTGTGTCATGACAATGGCCCATCCCAGCAGACAGTGAGGGTCTGGAAAAGTTCATCACCAAGTCTTAGAAGTTCTAAATAACAGAGGACAGGATAACAGATAAGAAGGGCTGGGTCCCCTCATTGATACCCTGTCTCTGCTCATGCAATCTTCTGTGGCCTGAGCTTGCAGTGGCCTCCAAGCACAGCTCCTGTCTCTTATTCACCCCACACATCCATGCTTTGTGAATTCGTAGCCTGTGTCCCAGATCCTGACCATTGGTACAGACCTCATGCCAGCACTGCTGGCCTTGAACCCCTGGGGGAAACTCCAGGGGCACAGACAATTGCTCTATGAAAGTCACATGCTTTCTATTATCACGGTACCAGCAATGTGGGAAATTGGCCTTCCATCAGAGAGATGCATGAAGAGGCAGGTCAGTATTGCTTGAGCATGCTTACCCTCCATCTTGTCTTCTTCAGCTCTTCAGCGCTCTTCTGCAAACCCTTCATGATAGTTCCATGTGCAGCCTGTCATGCCCTAGCCTAGAATCTAGACAGGATAATATATTTATAAGTCAGGGTCTCCATAGGACAGAACTGAATACATACATATCACAAGTAGGACTTACACAATTTGTCCAGCAATGGCCATCTACACACTGGAGAATCAATGTCTACTCAGTCAGTCCATAAGACTGATTGTCTCATGAGCTCCAATCTGGTGCTCAAGGCCTGGAGGATTCTCAGAGGCCACGGGTCTTCAGTCCATGTCGGAAGGCTGAAGGAGCTAAGTCCTGATGGCAGCGAAGACAATGCAGATGCACTCACCAGCAAGGAGGCAAAGGTAGGCAGGCAAAACCAATCTATTCTTTTGGACCTCCTTGTATCTGGGTCACTATGACCAGAACGTTCTACCCACCCTGGGGGAGGCCTTTCTTCTCAGTTAATCCTTCAAGAAAATGTCCTCCAGAGGTAGCATGGCTCACAGTTGTCTCTATCCAACTAAGCTGACAAGCAGATTAACAATCACAGGTAGAGGCAGAGATGGTTTTGTAGACATTGCCACTCCCACTTGGGATGGAGCATCATCATTGGAGCTGTGTCATAGCTCCCTTATTTGCATATTTTGAATCATGCACATCAGTCAAGTTGCCGTACCTCTTACTTTATGGCCCAAGACAACTGACTGCTTATTTTTGGTTGTGTTAGGCATTTGGGCCCTTTGTCCCCAATGCTCACTGCCCCACTGTGCTCACTCACAGATTTCATGCATGTTCCTATGTGTGCATTTTACTTTACAGAAATAGAGCTATCAGGTGTGTATGTTCACGTGCATGTGTGTACACACATGTGTGTATGTATGTGTGTACTTGTGTGTGTGCATACCCATATGTGAGTGCATGCGTGTGTGTCTATGTATATGTGCATGTTCGTGTGTGTGTGTGTGTGTGTGTGTGTGTGTGTGTTTGTGGCTCCCAGTCTAAGAATGTCTTGTTGTGCTCAGCAGCTCCTGTTTTTTTTTTTTTTTTTTTTACATTTTTTTCATTCAACAGTATGCCTTAGAAATCTGTCCCTTTTACATGCTGCTGCAAGGACTTCCCATTCCACCATGTGAGAGTCTCCTGGAGTCCTACCTTCTGCTCTGCATCTCACTGTCCTGTCACCCTGTGCGGACACTTAGGCTATCCTTTCCACTAACAGCTACAAGGCGATCTTTCTATGTGCTCCCTGGGTTCTGGCTGTGAGCTCGCCTTCTCTCGGGGTAGGCTGTGAAAATGTCCAAGTCAGGTTCCAAAGCTGTCTGCCAGGCTGGATCAGTGTCTGCCCTGGAGCTCTGGGTCCCATTCTCATGTAGCCTTTCATGTAGCTGCTCACTGGGGAGTAAGAAACCAGAGGCTCCTTCGGGTATTCCTGGCTGCAGAACCGTAATTCTGGAATGGCTGCTTTCCTTACGTCTGTCTAAATAGCTTCTCATTATTTGCCATTCTGAGAAGGTGACCTGGACCACAGTGGAAAAGGAATGGGGGAGCCTATCTGGCTTCTTCAGGCCTTGGAGGGGCATTGGGCATGTCACTTGGGGTACCCCTCCAATCAGGCTATCTAGAGAACCCCAAATAGGCATCATTAGTTTCATTTGTAGAATGGAAGTCCTTAATTGCTGCCTGGATAGAGACCCAATGGAAGGCACAGGTGAGAATGACAAGCCCTAGACAGAGAATCAAGAGAAGCCTTGTGTGCAGCTGCAGGTGCTGGGTTGTAGCTCAGTGGGGGAAACACCTTGCCCAGCGTTCTGGAGACTCTGGGCTCCATCACCAACACCAAAGTAATGATTTTTTTTTAAAGTCACAGTACTGGCTACCCTGTAAACTCCTAACAGGAACGTGTCAGGGTCACCTGCCTTGTGTCTCTGCTAGCATTTGCACCCCCAATTGCTCCCCCAATTATCTTACTCCTTTTGCCTTTCCAAAGGTGACTGTTACAACAGAGCACCCCTCACGCACTTAGGAGCAGTCCAGGGCTTCCTTTTTCTTTTTCTTTTTCTTTTTTTTTTTTTTTTTTGAGATAGGGTTTCACTGTGTAGCCCTGGCTGTCCTGGAACTCACTCTGTAGACCAGGCTGGCCTCGAACTCAGAAATCCACCTGCCTCTGCCTCCCGAGTGCTGGGATTAAAGGCATGCGCCACCACCGCCCAGCCAGGGCTTCCTATTTTAATTGCTCATCATTCCCTGCAGATGCCCACATCTCTGGGAATCCGTGAGTCTCTAACTTGTCCTGGAAAGTGATCCCTTAGGGTGTCAACATGGTAACCGCCATGTTACGATCTGTCCTCTGCTGTTAAGTTGCAGTCTCTTCTCTCTTGACTAGTATCCTTAACTCTGATGTAGTGAAACCCAAAGGTAATACATTCTACTTGTGGCTTGTAAAGACCTTGTATAAGATGTTCCCCCTCCACCTAAAAGGCACAAGCAGATTATATGTGTTTGGGGCCGGAGGGGAGATCTGTGCACATGGAAGCCAGAAAATGACACCCAGGGTCTTTCCTTCGTCATTCTCCACTTTGGATTTTTTTGAGACAGGTTCTCTCACTGAACTTGGGGCTCGCTGACTCAGCTAGCCTGGCTGCTGGCTCTAGAGATCTGGGGTTCACCTTCCTTCCTGCACCCAGGGCTAGGGTTACAAGAGTGCAGCCCAGCTTTTACCATGGGTGCTGGGAATCTGAGCTCAGGTTCAGATACTTACATGGCAGAACATTTTAGCTACTGAGCCATATTCCCAGCCCCAGTTTTGCAGTTTCCATGCAATAGTTTTAGCCTTTATATGTAATATTTTTATTCCATTTATATGCAGCCTGCCCACTCTCACCATGCGTGTGGTAAGAATGTTAGGAAATCCATCCAATACCCAGTGACTTGCTTTCCTGCATGCATAATTTATGCTTTCCCCTCTGGCTTCCGAGTCTACCTCTAACCACTGCATTTGGCAAATGAATTCATGGGTTATATATCCATAGATCCAACCAACCTTGGACCAAAAATAATTTTTTTTGTGAAGTGTGATGACTCATGTTTATAATCTCAGCTTTCAGGAGGCTGAGCAGGGAGGGTTGGTACAAACTTGTGGCCACCCTGTGTTACATTGTGAGCGACCCTGTCGTAAGGAAAAGAAAAGAATCGGTGTAAACTCTACGGAAGATTGGAGGACTTTGGCCATTATGGTCTAAATGACGAGGTAAAAATAACTACTCAAATGTTTTTTTTTTTTATCGTGTTAGTAAAATTATAAATAAGTTACCTGGAGGTGGTTTAAAAGGCAGGGGAATGCAGGCATTGGTCCTATACACTCATCACACCGTGTCACACACAAGACTGGAGCATCTATGAGTTTTAGTGTCTGTGGAATCCAGTCCTTGGGGAAGAGCCACTCTCCACTCTGCAGAGGGCAGAGTTTGCAGCCAAGTGCATCACTACAACATAGTCTGTGATATGTGGAGTTCTGAGATGCCCTGAGAATCCCTCCATAGTACAGAGAGTACCATATCCTCTTTTGAAAGCACCTGTGCCCCCGGTGAAATGTCACTCTGGGTACTTAGTTACTAGACAGGCAACTGGGTTCATAAAAAACAAAAACAAACAAACAGTAACAACTCCAAAAACCAAGAGCAGCTCTGCAGAACTCATCAGCCCTAGGTCCTTCCTGAATGAAGAATCAAGTCTGAGACTGGATAGGATGCCAGGGAGATCCCTCATCTGGGCTTTAAAAATGAGAGCAGAGATCACACAGGGGCAGCATCTTGTGGGCAGTCAGCAAGGAGGGATGTCTTCATCTTCTCATCACAGGGAACTCAACAGAACCAATCGTGGACTCTCAGCAGGGAATCAGTGAGCCAGACTGCAGCAGCCACTGACCTCGGAACCGCCAGAGATGGAAGTGGGGTAAAATGCTAAACGTCTATCATTCCCTAAAGCCACACTTAATTTGTTACAAAGTGTCTCAGCGCAGATTCATTGTCCTCCCTGGAAACCTCCAGACCAAGTGGGAGGAGCCGGCCTCCTCCTGCCTCCACCCTGGGCTCTCTTTTCCAAAATAAACTCAGCAATTGTGGACATTATGGCTTCTATGTATTTTAGAACGAATTTGTCAAGTCCTTCAAAAAGTCCAGCTGGTATTTTGAACAAAATTACATGAAATTTATAGATTAATGTGGGAAGATTTGACATTTGTGCGGCTTTAAGCATCCGTAAAATGGTCGCCCGCTCCATTTGTTCGTGTTGTCAATTTTATCTCCTCTCTTCTCATGCCTTCTTCTGTGTCCTTTATATATTTTCAAACTTTACCCTCCTCCCCCTCATCTAAAGGTTTTCTGCAGTTATTTCTGGCTTAATTTCTAGATCCTTCATCGTTTGGGTTCATCATATGAGTGTGTATCTTCTTCTATTATATTTCTAATTGGTTAATGCTGGTGTCAGGGAAAGCCACTAATTTTACTTAGTTGATCTCGTATTCAGTGCTCTTGCTAGACTCTATTATTAGTCCCAATCAATTCTCAGTTCATTCTGTTGGGTTTCTATGTAGATGACATATACTGTGCACGATGACAGCTGTGTCTCTCCCCGCCCCCCCCTCTTCACTTCCTGTTCTTTCCTTTCCCAATGGGGCCCCAGTCATAGCCTCTCTGGGGGATTGACAGCCATGGTGTCTCCACTTGCCCTGTTCCCAGCATCCAAGGGCACAAGTCTTGAGTCCATCCTAAGAGGGGTAGGGTTTGGTTTTCCTTTTTTGAAAACTTTATAATTTGCAAAGACATTGCCACATTTAATATCCTTGTATCAATTGGAAGTCTCTTGAAAGTTTGTTTGTTTGTTTGTTTGTTTGTTTGTATTTGTTTTTAAATTGCTCTTCAGTGCTGGACCTCAGCTCTCTACTCCAATCACAGGGCAGGTGACGTTGATGTCATTTCTGCTGCTAAGCTGTTCTTGCACTCCTAGAACAAACTCAACTAGATCTTTTCCAAAATATACCTTATAGTTAACTAACTAGAAGTTTATCTGGAATTTTGCACCCATTTTATACACTAAATAGGTGTGTGTGTATGCGTGCCAAACCTTCTTTTTGTCCTTTTTAAAAACCCTTTTTCTTTTTTTTTGCAACACAGTGGATAGAACCCAGAGCTGTGTCCCTGCTAAAGCTAAGCCAATACTCTTCCTGCTAAGCTAAGCCCAGCCCTAATAGCCATTGCTGACTTTTAAGAGCATGAAGTCATTACGTTATACAGTTTTCTCTCTATTTGCTTCCTTTATTCTAGGGACAGATAATGTCAAGTTTCTAAAAGAGAGTTTTCTTTTGAGACGGGCCTCAAATCCCGTAGGTAGCCAAGGATGACCACAAACTTTGATCCTCCTGTCTGGGTTCCCGGTTGCTTAGGATTGTAGGCATCCACCACCATGCCTGGTTTACACTATGCCAGGGCTTTTGCATGCTTAGCAAATGCTCAGCCTTCAGAGAGAAGTTTTAAATTTTTTATTTTATTATCTTTATGTATATGAGTGCTTTGCCTCTATATCTGTGGGCCACATGCATGCCCATGGAAATCAGAGAGAGTGTGGGATCCCTGGAACTGAAGTTACAGACAGCTGTGGGCTACCGTGTGGGTGCTGGGAATCAAACCTGGGTCCTCTGGACAAGCAGCCAGGGTTCTTAGCTATCTTTCCAGCCCCTAGACAGACATTTTTAATGACAATTTTAATCCCCCCCCTCTCTCTTTCTCTCTGTCTCTGTTTCTTTCTGTCTCTCTCTCTCTTGCCAGTTTCGTTGGTAGCAGCTGCCTGGATTTCAATGTTACGTTCATAGGGAGCACATGTCTATGGTTGTTATTTTCCATATTTTAATGGTGGTAAAGCTTACATAGATTAGAATATATAGATCAGAAGTGTGAAGTATGTAGATTTTGACAAATATATACACTCAGAGCAGACAGCCCTTAAATCAGGACAAGGACTATGCTTGTCAACCAAACTGGTTGTCCCATCTTTGATGTCACTCCAACTTTGATAGCAGAGTCTTGTCTGGTTCTGTGGCACTCCAGGCAAATGGAGCCTAGGTTAACCCGACCCACCTCAGTGTCTTTAGAGTTCTGGACACGTGGCTGTGTCTTTAGTCAGACATTCCCCTTTAGCATAGCATGTTTTCCACTGTACAACAAGACACTTTGTCTACTTCCTGTCGACTATTGTGACTAAGGAGCCCACTCTGGTCATTCTACAAGCAGTTTATGGATTTTTGGATCTCTTGGTCCGGTACCTAAAGGAGGACTTGCTTAGCGATTGGGAAGGTATATATTTACTTCCATTAGCTTGTCTGAACCGTCGCATGCTGTTTCACAGACACGCACAAAATGTAGTTAGTCTGTAAAATAGGTTGTTAAAGACTTTCTCCACAAAGTTGTACCATTTGACACGTTGACAGAAATTGGCAAAACTCCCAGCTGGTCCATACTCCGCCTAACACGACATTAACAGGTTTTAACATTAGACAGCTATAAAGCACTGTGCTCTAAGATCACATTTTTCTGGTGACTAACACGACTAGGTGCCTTTTCATATGCTTGTTGTCCGCTTCAATGCCTCTTTTTACAAACAGTTACACACAGACATCTCGCTCAGTGTGTTAGGGATCATTTTACGTTGTTTGTACCCTCTGTACCTTCCACAGACCCGCAGCTAGCATTTAACCGTGCACGCTGGGAGCCATCAGCCATTACTTGCATCATCGCTCACTGAAGGAGTATTTTTAAAAAATAAAAATCTTTATTTTTTTATAAAGTCCATTATGTGTTTACTTTTATTTTATTTTTAATTTTCTACGTGTGTGTGTGTGTGTGTGTGTGTGTGTGTGTGTGTGTGTGACACACATGTGAGCATGCTCAAGTGAGCAAATGCCTGTGGAGGCCAGAAGAGGGCATCAGATCCCTTGGAACTAGGGTTACAGGCAACTGTCACCTACTAGACTTGATGTGGATGCTGAAAACCAGACTTGGGTCCTCTGGAAAAGCAGTAAGTACTCTTAAGCAGAGAACCATCTCTCCAGCCCCCATTTGTTCTTCTTCTTCTTTTTTTAATGGATGAAATTTTTTAAAAAATGGATAACTTTTTTTAAAAATAGATTCTCTCTAAGAATTTATATTTCCACCAAGGTCTCAAAAAATATTTTCTAGTGATTTAAAATGTAATCTTAGGTCTGTAGATCCACACCAAGATAATCTTCATGGGCTGTGGAGGTTGCCCCGTGGGTAAGGGTGTGGTTACCCATGCTATGTGAACAGGAGGACCTGAGTTAGGATGTCCAGTTTCAATGTGAAAAGCCAGGCATGACCACACACATGCAGGTGGCCCCAGTGCTGGCAAGGTGGCCCAGTGGCCTTGGGGCTTACTGAGTACTGGTCTTGGAGAAAAATGATAAGACAGTCAGAGACTCTGTCTCAATGACAAAAGGCAGCAAGCTCTAGAAGAGTCCACCCAACATACTCCACAGACCTCCGTGCATGCGCACAGGCTTACACAGCTGCACATGAAATGTACATGCAAGCACACACTATATATGCACACACAAATAATGTCTAGGATTGTTTTGTAGACTATAATATTGGGGCCCAGAATTCTTTCCTATGGGCATCCAGGTGTGCTAGCTCATCTCTGATGTTCCCATCCCAACTGAGAGTCACTGGCATTTCCTTGTACACTGATTGCACATTAATTCCTTGCACTGCCTCATATCAATCTGTTTCTAGACTCCTTATTTTGTTCCATTGATCTAGTTGTCTAACCCCACGTCAATACTGCAGTGAGCAATTACTGCTCCTTTTCAGTAATTCTTCAAATTAATCTGATAGTTAAGTCCCAATGCCACTGAAACTCCTGTCACTGAGCCACCTTGCCAACATTGGGACTGCCTGCACATATGTGTGTGTGTGTACATGTGTGCATGTGTATGAATATATGTGTGTATGCATGTGTGTGTGCGCATGTGTGTACATGTATGTAGAGGTGCTGCCATCTTTGCCTGGTGGTCACCTGGTCTGTCTGGCTTTTGTGTGGGTTCTAGGGATCCTAACGGGTTCTCACTTGTATGGTAGCCATGTTATCCACTGAGCATCTCCCCAGCCTGTGATAGCTATTCCAGGACCTTGTACTCCCGAGATCTAACTTCTGGGCAGATTCATTGAGATGTAGCAACTGACCCGCACCTTTCCTGAGTGCCCAGCTTGCTGAAATCGCACTACGGAAACAACTGAGAGCCCATTCCCCCCCCCCCCCATTAGACTCACAGAGATGTCCATCACCCCCAGTTTCCACCGCTCTTTGCATTCCCTATCTCCCTCCTGTTTCCCCGTCTCTGGGCAGCCACTGATCTGCATTCCATACGAGCTCACATTTTCTAGAGTTTATATAAATGGAAACATACTGCCTGTCCTTTTTTTAATCTGACATCTCTTGCTCACTTATTTTGAGATCCACATATGTTGGTGAGGTTATCAATAATTCACTCCTCCAACTGCTGAACTGTGTTCCACCATCTGAAGAGTCTAAAATGTGTGTATCTACTCACCTGTTGATGAACCCTGGGGTCGCTTCCCACTTGGGGAGATCACAAATTATACCTCTATGGATGTTCTTGTATGGGTATTTGAGAAAATGTATATTTTCTGTTGTGTTCTGAACAGCAACTCTTCAACATTTGTATGTTCGATCCATAACCCACCCCCATCCCCCGGGATGCTTGCATAAAGCTATAAGACCTCATGAGGTAGGTGATGAGAGTGATGCTTTATGAATGAAATTATTTATAAACAATTCTAGGGCGCTACTCATCCCTCTGCCAGAGGAACAGAGAAGGTGCCATCTCTGAGGAATAGGCTAGCTCCAGCCAGTGCTTTGATACTGGTCTCTCCTGCATATAGCACCGCGAAGAAGGCTTTGTTTTTGTCTGTAAGATACCAACCAGCCTGAAGAAACTAAACATTTCTTTTGGGCAAGCACCACAGGGCGAAGTGTCTAAGATGTATGGTAGGCATATATTTAACTTCTTAGGGAAGTTGTCAAAGCGGCAGGGTTTCGGTTGCCCTGTGTTCTTGCCAACACTTGGTGTGGTCGGATGCTCTCCTGATGTACTTTGGGTTTCCTCCATCTTTTCTTTGGGTGTTTCCGACCCCCGGGTCTTGAAGGCCCTCCTCCTCCTCCTCCTCCTCCTCCTCCTCCTCCTCCTCCTCCTCCTCCTCCTCCTCCTCCTCCTCCTCCTCCTCCTCCTCCTCCTCCTCCTCCTTCTCCTCCTCCTCTTCCTCCTCCTCCTCCTCCTCCTCCTCCTCCTCCTCCTCCTCCTCCTCTTCCTCCTCCTCCTCCTCCTCCTCCTCTTCCTCCTCCTCCTCCTCTTCCTCCTCCTCCTCCTCCTCTTCCTCCTCCTCCTTCTCCTCCTCCTCTTCCTCCTCTTCCTCCTCCTCCTCCTCCTCTTCCTCCTCCTCCTCCTCCTCCTCCTCCTCTTCCTCCTCTTCCTCCTCCTCCTCCTCCTCCTCCTCCTCCTCTTCCTCCTCCTCCTCCTCCTCCTCCTCTAACGTCTAGCAAGGCTACAGGCCGGTTCGGTGGCATTTACGGGGCACTGTGGCGCTCATCTCTAGATGCTGTGTTAGTGTCCGTGCTCTCTAAAGCTTGCCTTTACTTTCTAATGGTCACAATGGGAGCTTCACCGAGCGCTTGAATTCCGATGCATAAGTCAGATCCAAGTCCTCTTTGTTGGGTCTGACCTTTCCGCCTGCTTCTTGCCTGGTCATCTTTCATCAGAAAGTAGACATCATGATTTTACTCTGTCCCGTGTTGACCTTTGCATCCCCAGCCTATGCTTTGAGATACAGTGAAGTAGCTTGATCTTTTGGATTCAAATTTCTTCGGTCAGCCTGGAGAGGTGTTTGATTCAGGACTGGGACCGCTAGCAATGTGGGGAGAGTCCTTCAAAGAGACAAAATTTGTCCAGGAGCTTTAGCCAAAGCTCGGTGCATTCCGAGGCTTTCCAAGCAGGAGACGGAGATGGGCCGCGCATGCGCTGTTTGCTCCACACCATTGTTCCTTCTTTCCCTGGTTTTGGTGCTTTGCTTGTGTGGATGTGCTAAGGGTCACCTGTTGGATGTTCAGGAGGCCTGATGATGTCAGCGTTTCATTCTTTATCTGCTTCTCCTCTGGTGCTGTCCCATGGTGTCCGGCTGCCCCGATAGCCTTCCACCCTTTCCTTGACACCCTCTGTCCAGGAAATCTACTCAGCTCAGGGACCCTCCTTTCAGTCCTACACCAGGATATAAGTTCGATACCCATACCTTGATTCCCTTGTCCTTTGCTGGGTGTCTTGATAAACATTGTGTTTCATGAATTTTTGTCTTTCAGGAAAATACCATTCAGGATCAAAGATCTTCTCTTAGGTGAAGTTAGAAACCTACTTTGCACACGTATTTTGGGATTTTTTAAAAAATCAATTTCTGTAATTTTGCCTGATATTGTGTTAACTATGTGGGTCAATGGCAGGAAAACTGTGAACATAATCCATGAGCACTGTGTAACTCCCGCTTAAATCGATTTTGTTTCATTTTGACCACAACAGTTTGAATTTTAACGTCATCGTATTACTTAGGAGTGCTCTCTTAAGTAGTATTGTGAATAAATTTCATTTTCAATCATTTCTTGCTATAATGTGAGAAGCAAAGGTTAAGTGGCCATGTCTCCTGAAACCTCAATTATTATTGGTAGTTAGCTTTCATTCTTATCTTTTTGTTTGTTTGTTTTTTCTTTTGTTTTATTTTTGTTTTTTGTTTTGTTTTGTTTTGTTTTGTTTTGTTTTTCGAGACAGGGTTTCTCTGTATAGCTTTGGCTATCCTGGAACTCACTTGTAGACCAGGCTGGCCTGGAACTCAGAAATCTGCCTGCCTCCCGAGTGCTGGCATTAAAGGCGTCTGCCACCACGCCCAGCTTGTTTTGTTTTTTAAGACAGGGTTTCTTTGTTTTAGTCATCCTGGAACTCACGCTGTATACCAGGCTGACCTGGAACTCACGGAGATCCTCCTGCCTCTGATTCTTGAGCGCTGGGAAAAGCCTCTACCCACAACCCCCAGCAGCTTTGATTCTTTTTAAGTGGCGTCTTCGGACTTTTGTTGTCTGGAAATCCTCATTCAAAGAGAGCAACTTCTCCTTTCCCAGCCGTGGCACTTTTGGGTGCTGGAACAATGCAGACAGAATATGGACAAGGTGTCAGTCAATACTTTGTTTCTGACTTCAGGGTGAGGGAGGTGAATTTCTCTCAATGTTAGTTGTCTGTAGACTGGGGAGACCTGTTTGTTACCTGGAGGCTTTCTGTCTACATTTCTAATTTTCTGAGACATTTCTCTTTAATCACAGCTGATCATCAAATGTTGCCAATGCCTTGATTACAACTCACAAGATGATCACAATCGCTTCTTTTACTAATATGATGAATAACAATGAATGGCTTTGGTTTATTTATTTAAATTTCTGCAGGCACACACATGCACACACACACACACACACACACACACACACACACACACACACACACACACGTGCATGTGCATACTGGTGCTCTTGAAAGCTAGGAGAAGGCCCTGGGTTCTCTGGAGGTCATTACAGACAATTGTGACCCAGTTGGTCACCTGATGTGAGGTCCAGGTCCCAGCTTCAGGCCCCTCTGAAAGGGCAGCAAACTCTCTTAGCCACTGAGCCATCTCTTCAGCCCCCCTCAAATGGATTTTAAGTCTCCTATTCCTGAGGGAAACTTGACTAGGCCATTGTAGTTTGTGATTTTGTATACAATTGGAATTCATTTGCTCAAAGTTGGTCGAGAAAACTTTCATCTGCATTTCTGAGCAATATTGGCTTAGAATTTTCCTTCCCTTATAATGCCTTTTTTAAGAGTCGGTATCAGCTTTCTACCAACCTCATAAAATGAGTTGGGAAATTTTAATTCCTATATCCTGAAAAGGTTTGTATAACATTGGTATTATTTCTCTCTTAAGTGTTTGATCGAAATAAAAAAAAAGAAGAAGAAGAAGAAGAAGAAGCCATCTGGGCCTGTAGTTCGCTCTGCGGGCTTTAAACTATAATTCAAGTGCCATAATTGATAAATATAGGGATCTTCATCTTTTCCGCTTCTTCTTGTCTCAGTTTTGTAAGTTGAGTTTTTCAAGAGAGTTTTCTATTCCATGTAAGTTGAATGTATTTGCATTAATTTGTTCTTAAGCTTCCCTTCTTATCCTTGTATGGTCTTTGAAGCAGGAGTGAGGCTACCTCCTTCATCCCTAATATTGGTAACTTGCTTTTCCTGTTTTCCAAATCACTCTCACTCACTTTTTGTCAATTTCATCCCTGCCTTTAAAGAACCAACTTTTTAGCTGGTTGTTTTTCTCCGTGTCTCTACCCGCCTTCTAGCCCATGGATGGCGAAGCTCACCTTGGGATCCCTCTGACTCACACACTCCCCATTTTCTTGAAGTAGAAGAAAAGGTCATGGGCATTGGGTTTTTATTTCCAATATAAACATTCAAAGCTATCATTTTCCTCCAAGATTGCTGTTGCTCAATCTCATGTCTCTTGTAAAACAAATATATGTATAATTTTAATAATAACTTTAGTCTTACAGATTACAAAGGCAGTACAGGGCTCTCCTGCAAGCCACACCCAGTTTTCTCCATGGTTGATGTCGTGGGCGCATAGCTTCACTATCCATATATGTATGTGGCATATTTGTTCCAAGCAATGGGCCAATACTGGCATGCCATGATTAAGTGAAGCCCATATGTTATCTAGATTTACAGGTTTTAAATCATTCCATTTTTCTGTGCCAGGACCCGATGCAGGACACATTGCACAGACCCACCCTGCTTCCTCAGGCTCTATTCTGCTTCTTCATTCTTTCCTTCAAACTCCTGACAGTTTTGTCAATCCTGCGTGGGTAGTTTGTGACTATGTGTGCTCCACCTATTTTTGTAAGGTTTTATTTAATTTTTTTTTAAAAACTTGTGTGTGTGTGTATGCCTGTTCTTGTACATGTGTGTATGTTTTTGTGCATGCATGTGCACATGTATGCTGGTACCCATGGAAGCTAGGAGGGGGAGCCAGATTCTCTGAAACTGAAGTCCCAGGCAGTTGTGAGTTGGCCAGCATTCTGCTGGGACTTGGACTTGGGTCTTCTGAAGGAGCAGCCCTTTTTCCAGCAGTGCAGCATCTATTTGAACACATTGTGTCTTTTTTTAATTGTTATTGTTGTTGTTTTGGGTTTTTTTTTGTTTTAGAGTTTTTTCATTTTTTATTAGTTATTTTCTTTATTTACATTTCAAATGCTATCCCGAATGTTCCCTATACCCTCCCCCAGCCCTACCCACCCACTCCCACTTCTTGGCCCTGGCCTTCCCCTGTACTGGGGCATATAAAGTTTGCAAGACCAAGGGGCTTCTCTTCCAAATGATGGCAAACTAGGCCATCTTCTGCTACATATGCAGCTAGAAACACAAGCTCTGGGGTTACTGGTTAGTTCATATTGTTGTTCCACCTATAGGGTTGCAGACCCCTTCAGCTCTTTGGGTACTTTCTCTAGCTCCTCCATTGGGGGCCCTATGTTCCATCCAATAGATGACTGTGAGCATCCACTTCTGTATTTGCCAGGCACTGGCATAGCCTCACATGAGACAGCTATATTAGGGTCCTTTCAGCAAAAATCTTGCTGGCATATGCAATAGTGTCTGGGTCTGGTGGCTGATTATGGGATGGATGGGGGGGGGGTAGTCTCTGAATAGTCCACCCTTTTGTCTTAGCTCCAAACTTTGTCTTTGTAACTCCTTTCATGGGTATTTTGTTCTCTATTCTAAGGAGGAACGAAGTATCCACCCATTGGTCTTCCCTCTTCTTGATTTTCTTGTGTTTTGCAAATTGTATCTTGGGTGTTCTACATTTCTGGGCTAATATCCACTTATCAGTGAGTGCATATCTAATGACTTTTTTGTGATTGGGTTACCTCACTAAGGATGATATCCTCCAGATACATCCATTTGTCCAAGAATTTCATAAATTCATTGTTTTTAACAGCTGAGTAGTATTCCATTATGTAAACGTACCACATTTTCTGCATCCATTCTTCTCTTGAGGGACATCTGAGTTCTTTCCAGCTTCTGGCTCTTATAAATAAGGCTGCTATGAACACAGTGGAGCATGTGTCCTTATTATAGGTTGGAGCATCTACTGGGTATATGCCCAGGAGAGGTATTGCTGGATCTTCCAGTAGTACTATGTCCAATTTTCTGAGGAACAGCCAGACTGACTTCCAGAGTGGTTGTATAAGCTTGCAATCCCACCAGCAATGAAGGAGTGCTCCTCTTTCTCCACATCCTCACCAGCATCTGCTGCCACCTGAATTTTTGATCTTAGCCATTCTGCCTGGTGTGAGGAAGGAAACACATTGAGTCTTAATCTCCATCAATTTGGAAATTTACTGACTTTCTTCCTCTACACATTGGTTATGAGGAAGCCACTTTATGTCCTCAAAATTGAAGATTTCGGGCTGGTGAGATGGCTCAGTGGGTAAGAGCACCTGACTGCTCTTCCGAAGGTCCGGAGTTCAAATCCCAGCAACCACATGGTGGCTCACAACCATCTGTAATGAGATCTGACTCCCTCTTCTGGAGTGTCTGAAGACAGCTACAGTGTCCTTACATATAATAAATAAATAAATCTTTAAAAAAATTTAAAAAAAAAAAATTAAAAAAAATTGAAGATTTCCAGTTGACTTTTTTTGTGTGTAAATCCCAACTTATCTCCATTCTAATCGTTATGCCCACCCCAGCCCTATTCCACCTTTGAAGCATAGCCATCTTTGATGGACAGGTGAGCAAATTCTATTTTGAAGGCATTTTATAGTCACCTAGGAAGAATGCGTCTTATGCATTGTTACACGAAACAGTCTGGAAACATTAACATTGTCAGTATGACAAAGTGTTCAAATGCTCTGCTCGGTGCCTTCCTGAGTTGGTGTCTACTCATTCTAGAAATTTCTGTAGAACAAAGATAACAGTCTTCACCTGTAGTTTTAGATACCTTTATTCTTCCTTTCACTTCACACGTCAACAGTCTACTATAAAGTGCAAAACGTTTTAAAAGTTTAATCTATCTTACGTGTGTGTGTGTGCCTTGAGTGTACGACAGCACACAGCACATATGCAGGTGCATACATAGGCCAGAAGAGGGCACCAGATTCCCTGGAGCTGGAGTTACGGAAGTGGTGAGCTGCCCTATGGGTGCCAAGAACTGGGCCTGGGTCCACTGCAGAGGCAGCGAGTGGTCTTTCTCATTGATTAGCCTCTCTAGCCTGTTACATCTTCCATCAGTTGAAACTTCCTGTATGAAAAGCCTCTCGGTTTCCTCTGGCAGCATGCATTGATTGACAGCCGTATTTCTGCTGACACTTTAGATGCCCTGATAATTTGTTTTTCGTTTCTCCCCTTTGCTCTTCGCTATGTCCCTCTTTTTGCACCATCATTAAAACCGCCTAAGCCACACGTGGCAGGTCCAGCATGTACTTCCGCCCCTTCTTGAGGATGTCAAGGCACACGGCTTGGCACTGGTCTATCTGTGGTTACTTTAAGAGTTACAAATGCATCTTTGATGGATCAGGTTTCCCCCAAACTCCAACTTCTGTGAGTCTTACAGTCTCATCCTTTTGAGATGCTGAAGAATACATCCATGCCAGTCATCAGGCATACACTGACCACTGAGCATCACAGTCCTACTCTGCTGGAGTGTTTTTGTTTAGCATTCTCTCATCATTTTTCTCTCTCTTTCTCTTTGTGTGTGTGTAAAGTGTATATGTATGTATAAGTGTATATGTGCATATATATACATATATGTTATATTTTTAAAAAATCCAACCTACGTTAACATATAAAGAAGTTAATCAAAATTATCTTCCTTGCCCTCTTTGCTCTCGCAGGCCTTTATTCCCACAGAGCAGCATGTTCACCCTCCCCTACCCTCTCCTAGGACAGCCATCTTTAGTATTTCTTGTAGTCATCTGTATACTAACAGCTCCTGCCCAGCTTCCTTTCACAGAAGTATTTTCACTCCATCATCATTTCTGAGTGGCTGTTCATGTGACAATTTAGTTTTCTTTTAGAAACGTGGAGGGCTGGAGAGATGACTCCGTGGTTAAGAGCACTGACTGCTCTTCCAAAGGTCCTGAGTTCAAATCCCAGCAACCACATGGTGGCTCACAACCATCCGTAATAAGATCTGACGCCCTCTTCTGGTGCATCTGAAGACAGCTACCGTGTACTTAGATATAATAATAAAAAAAAATCTTAAAAAAAGAAAAGTGGAAAACTTCTGGCCAGGATTTCCTCAGGGCTCTGCATGTCAACTCTCTTTTCTTTCGGAAACTGCTGGTCCACGTACCTAAGACTGGCTGGATGGGATTGGGGGTAGTAGGAACTGAATCCTGTGCCTTGACATGTACCCAAGTGCTCCCCCATTAATCATGGCCTAAGCCTATTTTTTTATTTTTTATTTTATTTTTTGAAACTGGGTCTGAGCCCACACTGGCTTGAACTTCTTATGTAGGGCAGGCTGGCCTTGAACTTGTAACCCTTTCAAGAGCTGGGATGTCAGGCCTGCACAGGTCGCACTAGGGTGTTTACTAGCATTCTGTTACTCATCAAGGCTCTCTGTTCACTGCTCTCTCTCTCTCTCACACACATTCTCTCTCTGCTTTAGTTTGGAAATTACCCCTGACATATCTCCATTCTCATCTAATATTTTCTCTCTACAATATATTCAATATACAGTTAATCCTATCTAATGAATATTTGGTACCAGGTAGTTTACAATTAGTCTTTTTTATAATTTCTATATTTATTCAAATTTTATCTCTTCCTCTGTTACAGCCAATTTTTACTATAGATTTGGAAGCATATTATAATCAACATTTTTGTTTGTTTGTTTGTTTTGTTTTTCGAGACAGGGTTTCTCTGTATGGCCCTGGCTGTCCTGGAACTCACTTTGTAGACCAGGCTGGCCTTGAACTCAGAAATCTGCCTGCCTCTGCCTCCCGAGTGCTGGGATTAAAGGCGTGTGCCACCACGCCCAGCTATAATCAACATTTTTAAATCCTTCCCTGCTAACTCGGAGGTCTGGGTGGGGGAACGCTCTCTGCTCTGCAAAGCTCAAACCATTCTTTTTTTCTTTTTGTCTTGAGTTTTAAGTCAAAAATTTGAATTTTCAAATGGCTTTTGATTTTTTTTTTTTTTTTTTTTTTTTTTTTTTTTTTTTTTTTTAGTTTATGCCGGACATCATAGATGAAACATTAGGCATGCTATTGATTCCATATCACTCTGAAGAATGAGGAGTTCAATGGCTGGTAGCTTGCAAGAAGCCCAGTTTTAAGCTTTGTCCCAGCAGGTCAGACTTAACAGTCTTGGCCTGGCTTCTGCAGAGACATTTTCTGGTTCTCAAGAGCAGTTCCAAAGCACGCGTTGCTTGCAGCTCCAAGATCCTCAGTCCTGAATCCCCAACATAGCAAGGCTGCTGGAGCCGCTGTAAGCCTTCCACATGTATCTTTTTTTCCTGTTAGATTCCACAGCTGCCCAGTGAGGAGGCTGCCAGGCACTCCAGGCTTCGGGCCCCAGGATAGGACTGAGTCAGTTTAGAAGCACTCCTATTTCTGTCGGAAGCTTGCGGAACACTGGGATGCTTCTTTAAGAGTCCCGGTGAGTGAGCGGTGAGTGAGCAGTGACTGCACCTGTTGCTGGGCTTTGCTCTGCCCAGGCTTTTTTTTTGTTACAATGTTGTGTTTTTTGTTACAATGTTGTGTCTTTTGTTACAATGTTGATCTCGTCTATACAGATATATTTGGATTAGTGATTTCCCTTTGGCTCCATTTTGGAAGGTCATGTGTATCCAGAGACTTGTCTGTTTCTTTTAGATTTTCTAATTTATTGGAATTTAAGTTTTCAAACTATTCTCTAATGGGCTCCAGGTTTCAGTAGCACCTGCTGTAATGTCCCTCCTCCCACCCTTCTTTCAATTAATATGGGCCACCTTTCTTGAAATGTGGCAGGGGTGACTAGGACTTTGTCAATCTGGCTTATATTTTAAGGGCAACTCTTGGTTTCATTGAGTCTGTACTTATCGCTCTTTGGCCTCCCTCCATGGCTTTCTGCCCAGATCTTTAGTTTCTTTCTTCCTGCTGACCTGAGGTCTGACTTGCCCATGGTCTTCTCATACCTCGAGATGCATCATTAAGTTATTTATTGTGTTTTGTATAACTTGCTTGCTAATAATGCTATCACCTGTGACTTTGGATTCATCTCTTAGGGCTTCCTTTGCTTGATCTCAAAACCTCTTGGAAATTTTTTTAAATTTTCATTTGATTCTAGAAATTGTAAAAATGTGCCTGTTTCCTCAGTGGTCTGCACTATTCACTCGGTGTGCGCCATCCAAGCCCTGTGCATTTGTAACTTCTTGGCAGTTTCCTTTGCCATCTCTACCTTATTCCATTTCATCTGGAAAATATGTCAAAGATAATTTCAGTTGCTTATATTTGTTAAGGCTTGCTCTGCGGCTTAAAATGTCGATCTATTTTGGAGAAAATTCACGGACTGCAGAGAAGTATTTTAGAATCTACTATAGATGTCTGTTGATTCTTGACTTACAGTGCAATTTAATGTTGAACTTCTCTCTGGATAATCTGTCTGTTGATAAGAGCTACCCCCAGTTTATTTTATATGGGTTTATTAATATATTTACTAACATAATATTTGTTTATAAAATTAGGTATACCAATGTTCAATTCATGTGTGTGAATGTATGCCTGTGTGTATGTGTGTGTGTAAAGTTGTTATGTATTCTTAATTCTTATTATTATTAAGCCGGGCATGGTGGCATACACCTTTAATCTCAGCACTCAGGAGGCAGAGACAGGCGGATTTCTGAGTTCGAGGTCAGCCTGGTCTACAAAGTGAGTTCCAGGACAGCCAGGGCTATACAGAGAAACCCTGTCTTGAAGAACCAAAAAAAAAAAAAAAAAAAAAAAAAAAAAAAAAAAAAAAAAAAAAAAAAGAAAGAAAAGAAAAGAAAAGGAAAAAATCTTATTATTAATTTAGAGACATTTACCCCTTCTGGCAAATTTTGACTTGATGAATGGTTTATGGTGTGTAAGTAGGGCTCCTCCTGCTTCTTTATTCTGTTTGATTAGAATATCATTGTCCACATTTCTGTTCTCAGTCTGTGTATGTCTTCACCAGAAGAGTAAATTTCCTGTGGACAGAAAAAGAACCAGATCTTTCTTTTAATCTACTCAGCCTGCTTGTGTCTTGAAAAGCCCAGACGGTCCTGATTCTAGTTCTTAGTAAGAGTCTGCACTGACTGCCCACCTTGTTCCCTTTCGAGACTCGCTAGACTGATGAGTTAATACTCTTTCTTTTCTACTTCTCATTTGTTTATCTGTCACCCCAGTGACAGTCGTTGTTTTCTGAGCTGCCAAGCCTGTGGATATCTTTCTTCCTCCTCCCTGGGTAGCTGTCCCTGGAGTCCCTTCTGTACCACTGGCTTCGTGGTCACAAATAGCTTTGGTTTGTGCTTCTCAGGGAAGGTCTTGATTTGCCCTTCCATTTTGGAAGATAACACTGCTGGATGCAACAATCTTGCCCAGCAATCTTTTTGCTTTTGTTTCAGTGCTTGGAACACATCAGACCATGCTTTCTCGTCCTGAAGGGTTTCTGCTGAGAGGACCTGCTGTTCCTCTGATAGGTTTGCCTTTGTGAGTAACTTGGCACTTGTCTCTGAGAGTTTTCAAGCCTCTGTCTTTGTTCTGTGTTCTTGACCTCCTGACTACAATGCTGATGTGCACGATCATTTCTGGCCATGCCTATTCAAACATGCAAGTGTCTCATACCCTCAGGTGCCTGAGTGGTTCCTGCACTTCGCAGTTTTCAGTTCTGGCTTCATTGATGATGTTTCTATACTTTTAGACCCAGACCCAGGCACACTTACTTCATTTTAAATTATATGCATGGGGGGGGGCGGTATACACCTGAGGAGGCTGGAAGTAATCATCGAAGCTCCTGGAACTGGAGTTACAGGCTGTTATGGACCCCCTGACATGGGAACTGAACACAGCTTCTCTGCAAGAGCAGCAAGTGGTCTTAACCACTGAACCATCTCTCCAGCTTCAATTCTGCCTCTTGACCATGACCCAAAGGCCTTGGATGTATACTTATGGTTGTAGCTTGCCTTTATTATCATCTTCATGTAATGATGTCTCAGTCTTGTCTTCAATCCCTATTATTCTTTCTTCTGCCTGAATTAGTCTATTAGTAATCATTTTATTGAGTTTTTAATTTGATTTATTGAACTTTGGATTTTCGGGATTCCTGGAGGAAGCTGTTGCTTTGGTTTCCATTGCCTTACTGTTATTGTTCTCAGAAGGGTTCTCTTGAATGTCTTCTCCAAGTTGCTGGATTTCTTGTTTATACCCTGAATTCACGTCTTTACTCCATTCACTTAAGCAATCTTCTTTGAGGTCACTGGTCTTTCTGATAACTAGACCCCTGTTATTTCTTTCGGGCATTTCAACCAGCGCAGTGTCTTTGGATTCAGTCATTCATACGTGTGGCCTCCTAGATGAGTCCTATGTTGTCTGCTTTTTACATTTCTTGTTTTTCTAAGCTAAGAACTCTGCAGCTTATTGGGATGGTTGTCTTTCCCACTTCCTTCTGGGGTCTTCTTAGTGAGCAGCTGTTTCTTAGTGGCTCAGTTTCCAGCAACAATAAGAGAGGAATAAATTAATCTTCAGCAGGATGAGGCTCAAGCAGGTCGAAGGTCAGCTATTAACTGTAGGTCTGAGTTCTGTTTGGAAGCTTTCTCTCTTTGCAGAATAGGAGCTGCTGTTGGCCAATATGCCTTGCAGCCTATAAGCTGAGTGGTATATCCCTTGCCCTAGACGCCCCACAATTGTTTGCAATCAGGGGTGCAGGTTCCTAAGCCCAGGTGCTCTGGACTACTGAGGAAGCAAAGAAAGTATTGAGCTCAACACTGGACCAACCCAGGTGACCCATCACCCTGCCAGCAGGGATGGGTGCCTTCAGACACTACCACCTACTGGGAGGGAGAGAGGAGGGGTTGTGGAAATAGAGGGATCTGGAATCTACCACACCTGGGTTCAGAGCTCTCAGGCCCAGGATGTATGAACAATACACAGAATAAGGGACCTATGGAGGCTGAGCAATCCACTGGACACAGGCTCAGGGCTTGGTCTCTGAGGTAAACCTCCGTTGTCAGGGCTCACTCCTTTATAACAATAGGGCTTGTCTACTGCTCCACACATAGGGTGTGGCTGCCACCCACCACACCCTCCCAGCGTAAGATTCTGACTGCTTAAGCTTTATATTGGTTATTATAGGACACTTGCTGCCTTTACCATAGCCTCTCATGGCTCTCCAACCCCCTCCACACCCCCTTCCACAGAAGACCAGGGTGTCCTCAGGATACCTGACTTTTATTCTTTAAGATATAATTTTTAATGCATTATTTTCTCTTATGGGATGGGTGTTTTGCTTGTAGGTATGTCTGTGTGCTATGTATGGCCCTAGTGCCTGCAGGTACCAGAAGAGGGCATCAGATCCTCTGGAACTAGAGTTACTGATGACTGTGAGCAGCCATGTGGGTGGGTACTGAGAACTAAATGTGGGTCCTCTGGAAGATCATCCGGTGTTCTTAACCTCTACACCATTTCTCTGGCCCCCCTGACTTATTCTCATGTCCTCAGAGTATCTTAGTGTCAACTAATAGGCTTCTACTTACATTTTTTAAAAAGTATTAATTTTATGTGTATCAACATTAGGTCTGCATGTATGTCTGTGTATTGCATGCCTAGTGCTCTCAGATACCAGAAGAAGGTGTCAGATCCCCTAGAAATAAAGTTGTAGAATGTTGTGAGCTACCAAGTAGGTGCTGGGAATCAAACCCAGGTGCCCTGAAAGAGCAGCCAGTGCTCTTACCCACTGAACCATCTGTCCCATCCCAACAGGCCACTTATCAAAATAACACCTTGCTATATCACTCTGAGATATGGGAAATGGCCCCATGGATTTTTTCCCCCTCACCCTAGTCTACCACACACTATACACAGAGGAGCCCCTCTGTTGTATTTGAAACTCATAAGAACTAGGAATGTTGAGCTGTCACCACGTCTGCCTGGCTTACTCTGTGGGTGTGGCTTCATCCTTTCCTCATCCCTGGAGTTGCTGCTTCGATGGAGCTGTGAGCGGTCACCTACTTACACGGTGAGGCCTTTCTGTTTACTGCTTTCTGTTTGTCCTTACTGTCGTCTCTGCCGACACCACTGCTGTGATTTCCACTGCCCTTCTCTTTCTGTCTGTGCCTAGCCTCTCCTTTGTTCATCTGACTCCTCTCTCCTTCATGTGTCCAACAGACAGCTTTCTACTCCAGCATCTTGCCCCAGGAAACCTCTTTGAAGTCGGTTTGGAGTTGGTCCTATCAGGGTTTCCTAAAGCTTCTGGTTTTCCTCCTGCACTTGCAGGGCTCTTGAAACACCCCTGCCTCTGGCCGCAGTGCAAAAGGAGATCTTGCAATTTTCCCCGCTTGCCTCAACTAGAAAATGGTACAAGTTTACAATATTGTTTTCTGGTCCTGAATGATGAACACGTGAGCCCGTGAGCCCTGGGAGAAAGTAGAGAGACTGTCTTACTGACATCTAGAATGAGAGGAGAAATGGAAAGAGACATAAAAACATTTGAAGAGGACCAGGCAAGGTGGCTCAGCAGTGAAGAAGTGCATTGCTCTTCTAGAGGACTCGGGTTCAATTTCCATACCCCATCCATTGCAGCTACAGGCAATTCCAGCCCCAAGGAATATGGTGCCTGCTTCGGGCCTCCACAGGTACCTAAGCTTCTGTCACACCCCCACCCCACCGCTGCCATAACACACAAGCACACACATACATATATGCACACATGCATGCATACACATGCACACACTCACATGTGTGCACACATATATACACACATGCTATCATTTTCATAAAATCCTAGAAGATTTCAGGGACTTCTTCAAATATATAATTTTTGAATTATGTGTGTGTGCATGTATATGCTTATGCATGTATATGCATGTACAATCACATATATATGTATGTATCTTACCAATTCTTACACAGTATGTCTGCTAGAAACTCATTCATGTTTTTTTAAAAACTAGGAATGTTTTGTTTCTAATTGAATTTTTAAGAGCAGCCTTCCTAGCTACAGCAATGGTTCTGGACCTGTGGATTGTGACCTCTTTGGGGGTCACATATCAGAAATTCTGCATATTATTTAGATTACTATTTATAAAATGTCACTTTTTGCTTCTTGTTATTTCTGGTGAGAAGTCACTCACTAACCATATCCCATGTATTTGACAAGAAGAGAAGAAGTGACATGCTTCATGTGCAAAAGCAGCCAACCGGGATCCTGTAGCCCAGAGCCTCTCCTAATGCTGCGACTCTAACGCAGTTCCTCATGCTGTGGCCCAACCAAAAAGTCATTTTCATTGCCATGTCATAACTGTAATTGTGCTACTGTTAAGAATTGTAATGTAGCTGGAGAGATGGCTCAGCAGGTAAGAGCACCGACTGCTCTTCCGAAGGTCCTGAGTTCAAGTCCCAGCAACCACCTGATTCCTCTTCTGGAGTGTCTAAAGGCAGCTACAGTGTATTTACATATAATTAATAAATAAATAAAGCTTAAGGAAAGCAAAAAAATTTTAAAAAGAATTGTAATGTAAATATCTAAGATGCAAGATATCTGATATGTGACCCCAAGGGAATAATGACAGAATTGGTTGGATATGTAGAAATGGTAAAAACTTGTCAATGTCAGTGACTTAGTTGACATACAAATTAAATTAAACAGAGCAGATGGTGCCGTTGACCACTGAGCAATCTCTCCAGCTCCAATGCATGCATGCATGCTTAAATACCTTCAAACTTCAATATTATTTAAAACAATAGTTAGAACCCTACATTGTTTGCTCTGTTAGAGACATGGAAGACTTCCACAGTCAGAAACATAGAACTGGTTAGGGTTCTTCTAGCGCCTTTGATCAACACCACTAGAAATGCTACACTTGAAAGATAAGGAAACTTACATAAAGCACGGACAGAAAGGAAGATGGCCAGGGGTTCCAAGAATGACACAGAGTTGAGTTCTCTGGGTTTCGTTTTTGCTATATATAGCTCATATTTAGCCCCTAAGAAAGTGATACACTGGAAATACTAATTAGTTTAAGTAAAAATACCCCAATGAGAACTCATTTTCCCTAATCAAAGGAGATAGGATGGGACAGCCTAGTGACACAGAGACCTTTCAGACAAGAACCTCTCTGCTGTTGCCAAACACAGAAAAGAAACTGTAGCCCAGCTCCACCATTACCACCAGACACTAGGGAGAGAAGAGATGTCTGTCTGTGGGAGGCGGAGTCATTACTTTTGTTACTTTGTAATCAAGTAGTTAATTGCGCAACTCAAAGGTTTCCTCTCAGTGTCAGAAGGATTACTTTGTAATCAAGTACTTAATTGAACAGCTCAAAGGTTTCCTCTCAGTGTCAGAAGGATTTCAGTCTCTAGTGTTGGGCACAGGTCACAGGTGATGGTGGTGGCAGCATGTGGTTCTCCACAGGACAGCAGATCTGGGAACAGAGAGTGGAAGCCCAAAGCCAAAAGCCACTGGGCATAAGTATAACCCCCCCCCCCAAATTCCCTGCCAGGGTTTCTATTTCTGCAGACCACACTCCACTTCCAAAAGGCTCCTCAGCCTTGAAAAAACAGCCCAACGGTGAGTCCAAGCATTCTAAACAGGGACCTGGGGAAGACATTTCAGATTCAAGCCCTATCCGGCCTACAAAGGCTCATGACCATTTCATAATTCAAAATGAGCATAGTGCAACTTCAAAAGCCCCCATAGTCTTAACAGTTCCTGATTCTGCTCAGAAAGGGTTAGGGCTGGGGTCCAGTCTCTTCTTAGTCCCAAGGACGAGGACATCTTTTAACTGTGAACCCCTCTAAAGTCAAATTTTAAGTTACATGCTTCCAATACACAAAGGCATGGGGTGGGTATTTACATTTCACAGGGAGGAACAAGACATTAAGGAAAGTCTGGACCAAAGCAAGACCAAAATATAGCAGGGCTATTACCTGCAGGGCACATGGTGGCCTCCTGTGAGCTAAAGTAAACCAGAAAAGCGCCATCCCAACAGTCCTACCGCTTGCACCATGTGGGACCTTTCTCTGGGGATGGTTGTACTGGGTGCTTGCAGCTCTCTTAGGCAGACATTCCACTTTCTGTTAGTACACACAGACAGACAGACAGATAAATAGATAGATAGATCTATTTGAGAATAGTAGCACAAATGAAAAAAAATGGAGCTATACTCAGTAGGGCTATTTTTTTAAAGATGTATTTATTTTTATTTTATGTGTTTGAGTATTTGGCCTCATGCCTATCTGTACACCATGTGCATGCCTGGTGCCTGCAAAGGTCAGAAGAGGGTGTTTGATCCCCTAGAGCTTCAGTTAAAAAGGATTGTGGACAGCTGTGTGGGTGCTGGGAACTGAACTCCGGTCCTCTGGAAGAGCATCCTGTGCTCTTAACCACGGAGACATCTCTCCTGGCCAAGCTGTTATGTTTTCACAAGAATTGAGTTGTTGGGAAGGAAATGGCAATAAGTTAAAGATGAATTTGGTGAATAGTGTGGTTGGTTGAGCAACCACAAGAAATTATTTGGTTGAAAAATAAGAGAGATAAAAGGGACACTGTTGAAAATTGCTTACAGCAGAAGGGAGGGAGGGAGGGAGGGAGGGAGGGAGGGAGGGAGGGAGGGAGAACTGTAAGTATCACGCATCATCTGAACATCAGGCACAGACCCATCTCAGACTTATTCAACCAACATTATCACTGATGATATAAGAGATGACTGGCCCACTGCTCAAACTCAAGCATGACAATTGCTATGCTAAATGTAGGAGGCAAAACCCAGTTAAGTCCTAACTATAAAATACAAAACTGTCCAGAGTTAGGAAGAGAGATGCCAACCTGAGCTAGCAGTTAGGACACGGCACAGACAGGGTTAGAAAAGGATTCAGTACCGACTACAGAACAAGGGCGACACCGGGAAAGCGGCAAGAGACATCCCAAGTCACACACGCAGGCGGGCCCCTAAGAAAAACAGAATTCAACAGAAACCGTAAAAGCCAGCAGGGCCGGGACAGCTGTAGTTCCAGTTCTGAATGACAACCATTGCTAACCCAAAGTATATAATCATCAAAGGGGGAAAAAGTCAAAGGAAAATTGAAAACTTTCCATGATAAAGACAGTAAAGGAGTTTATGAGCGTGAGCCAGCTCTCCAGAAAACAGTTGGAGGAATCCTTCAGACTAAAGAGAAAAACAAGTCCATGAGTCCACAGGATAGAATAGGCCGAGCTTGAGTGATAGTTAAACAGGAGGGAAGAGGAAATAAAACAGAATCAAGCGAAAGGCAGCCATCGGTAGGAACATTTTAATAGTAAGTTAGTATTAATGACCTCAGCTCCCCTGGCAAAAGTACCAGCTAGCAGCTTGGATCATAAAGCATGGGCATCTCTTTGCTGCCATCAAGAAACTCACCTCTACACATAAGACAGAGACAGTGTCTCATCGAGCAAGGATGGAGAGAGGCAGGAAACCAGCAGGAGTCACTGTCTAATACCTGATACAACAGGCTTCACACCAAGAGCAGCGCTTAAGAAGTGGGACTCAAGAAGCCCACTTTATGCTAAGGGGGAAAAGTCATGAAGAGGACACCGTGCTTGTCAATATAAATGCCCCAAATGCTGACGTGCCAGGGTCATAAGACAAATACTACTGTATGTATAGTCACAGATGAACGCTGGCATAATGGTGGGTGATTTCAATGCCCCATTCTCAGAAACTGGTAGGCCTTCTCAACAATAACAAAACAAAACAAAACAAAACAAAACAAAACAAAACAAAACAAAACAAAACAAATCAAAGAAATATGTGAGTCAAATTGACACCATAGATTAAATGTGTTTAACAGACATTTACAGAACATTCCATTTGAGGTCTGCAGAACATACATGTATCTCTACAGTCCATGAAACTCTGTGAAATAGATAGTTTATTAAGGCTCAAAACAAGACTCAACAAATACGAGAAAGCTGCAATAATCCCTTGCATCCCATCGGATCATAATGGAATAGATCAACAGCAAGAGAAACCCCAAAGCGCACGCAGAGTCTTGGAGAGCAGGTGACACCCACTGAATGAAGAATGGGCCCTTGAAGAAATCAAAAGGGAAATAAAAAATTATTAAATCAAATGAAAATAAAAATACAACATACGAAAATACAAGGAAAGCTGTCCTAAGAGGGAAGTTTGTAGCTTAAATGTCTACATTAAAACAAAACATCAGCTCTGGAGGAGAAGGGGAGAGGGGATGGGAGAAGGATTGTGGGATGGGGTGATGGGAAAAGGGGTGGGGCAGTGCGGGGGATGTAAAGGAATAAGTAAAAAAAAAAAGTAAATAAAAAAAATAAAGAAGATTTTAATCCCAGATTTTAATTAAAACATTAACCAACTAAAAAAAGAAAAAATATCAGAGAGCTCTCAAATAAATAACAGCACACCTTAAAACTTTGGGGGAAATAAGGAATAAGCCAAATCCCAAATCAGTAGAGGGAATGATAATTAATATCAGGGCAAAAATTAATGAAGTGGAGACTAAAAACAAAACAAAACCTACCAAAGAATCAATGGAATGAAAAGTTGATTCTTTGAAAAGATAAACAGGATTGATGTAACAAAGAAACGAACCAAAGAAAGAAAAGACCCAAAAGAACAAAATTAGGGAGAAATTACAGCAGACACCAGCGACATTCAGGAAGCCATTCGGTTTTCCTTGAGGTCGCAGACTCACTGGACTTATTGGGAAAGCTTAGAGATGTGGGTTCCGTCTGGATGCGTAGGACCTACTAAACCTAATTCAAGATGAAATAAGCAGACAATTAACAAGCAGCAAGGTCAAAGCAGCACTTTAAAAATCTCCCAGGTACATAGCAGGACTTGTGCCTTGATTGGGCAGCACAGTGGAACGGCCTGTGGAAGTAGGGGTACCAGTGAGCTGGCCCCTAAGGCGAGAGAGTGGAAGAGCTGACCCTGCCTCCTGCGGATGGCAGCATTGGCTGGTCTAGACCAATCAGTGCTGGAGAGCTCACTCTGGTGGTGGAGATAGGGGAAAGTTCAGCTGATGCTGAAAGAGCCAGTCTTGCCAACCCAAATCTGCAAGATCTCCATGACACAGGACAACAGGATAACTGGGAGGACTCCGGGTGAGGATCCTATATTGATGGTGCCACAGAAGACAGATAGCTCCAACCAGCCAATGACTCATTGCAAGGAAGTGGAGGTTTGTGTGGAGCACGCTGTGACCGCAGCTTCCACGATGAGGTTGCAAGGGCAGAGGGTGGACGGAAGGGGATGAGGAGATGAGTGGGACTGGGGTGCATGATGTGAAAATCACAAAGAATCAATAAAAACTACCAAAAAAAATCTCCTGGTTAAAAACATTCAGGCCCGGAGGGGTTCGCTGGTGAATTTTGCCAGAGCTTATAAGCACTAACACCAATGCTTCACAAACTATTCCATAAACTAGAAAAAAAGAGGGAGAGAAACACCACTGAACTCTTGGAGTGAAGTTAGAGCTGCCTTGATCAAAAGCAGACAAAGGCAGCTAATCATGGGAGTGGAGATTATAGATCGGTTTTCCTGATGAACTTGGAGGAAAAACTTCTTAATAAAATTCTTGAAACCTCACTTAAAAGCACATCATTTCACGACAAAGACCACAGTTAAGCCACAGCAAGCAACTAGGTATGGTCTTCATCACAGATATGCACATCAAAGAAGAATTAGCCACACATTTGCCTATATGTGAACGGTGAATTGGTTTAATAAATGTCCCAGTGTGGTACATTAAGAGAACTATGTTGCTATATGAAGGACATTAAGAGAACTATGTTGCTATATGAAGGACATTAAGAGAACTATGTTGCTATATAAAGGCAGGAAATCTTTGTTTCTTAAATATGTTACTCGAACCACAATGTATAAAAGCAAATCTGACAAATTCAACTTACTCACTACGGAAATGCTTCCTCTCCGATTTGAAGTGGTAGAGAATCCACTGACGGACACATTAATTGAGAAGAAGAACACAGAGAAGTTGAAGGTTAAGGTCCTACTGCTGAAAACGCCACACCCTTCAGACCCAGGACCCAAATGAGATGAGCTAGATCTGACCTGAAAGTCTCCTTCCCTGTGCCTTCATAGTACCAGAAGGTGCTTTACAATACAAGCTGCCAAAGGAGGAAAGCAACCAAAAATCCTGCCAGCTGTGACCCCAAGAACCACAACAGTGACCAGCGTGACAAGATGTCCCTAAAGGTGCAGTAGTGGCACTGAGATCCTGGAGGTGACTGATAGTCGTCTAATTGGATGTAAGGCCCACTCAGTAAGAGGAAGATACTTAGCACTCTAAGTCTAGATGACTACCTGGTGCTAGTAAGGTCCTGGGTTCTGGAGGAGAAATTTATACAGTCACTTTCCTTAACCAGTGCAATCTCAAACTACATTCCAAATACTTATCTTTGTACCCACAGATAAGTACAACTCTTGCCCTTCATCAAAGAAGGATTTCTTTTTCAGCAGGTAGAAACTATTGCAGAAAGCTATGATGGTCAAAAGGCAGGGCACAACTGACCAGCGTATGCCTAGCTCCAGTTGATGTATCTACAATACAACCCAAACCTAAGGCTGGGGGAATGTAATGGAACACGGGGCAGACAGACTGCAAGAGCCAGAGGGCCAACAAACCTATTGTGAGACGGTGTCTCCTAGAGATGACAGCAAGCTGAACCCATGAAATCTCAACAATATGATGCCCAAACAAGTCCTGAACAATGACAGCACCAGGTGACAGCCCAGTGTGGATGGGGAACATCCGATAGAACCCACCCCTACATGAAGAACTACATGCAATTAATGACTGCCAAGAGAAGCAGAATTAGTCTTCTCAGGGAGGCGTTCCTTAATTGCTTGCTATCCATTACCAGTGGTCAACCCTAAAAAATATATACATGTGAGGAACGCTAAATGGATGAAGCAAATTGTTCACACACACATATGTGCACACACAGGCACACATATATATACACACATGTTTGCACACACAAGCATGCACACACACATACACATGTTTGCACAATGCATGCACACACATACACATATGCACATATATTATATTATATATATGTATAAAATAATATGTTTTAAAGAAAAAGGCCATGAATTACTTATGCAAATAAGATAACTGTTATAGGGCTTGAATTTGTATCTTATAAATAAGGCAAGGGGCTTAATAAATAAATCTTATAAAATGAAATTGTAAGAAGTGACTACATTCTTGAAGGTGCTTAGGAGGCACACGGAGGGTTAATTACATGGGACATGCTCTTCATCGGGGACCATTAAGTTTAAATTCAGTTAGCATAACTGTTCTACTTATTTTTTTTTCTGTTGCTGTGATAAACACCACAAATAAAAGCGACTTAGGGAGGAAAGGGTTTATTGGGCTTCCACTTTCAGATCACAGTCCATCACTGAGGGAAGCCAAGGCAGTTACCTAGAGGCAGGAACTGAAGCAGAGACCATGGAGAAGTGCGACTTACTGGGTTATTCTCCAAGGCTTGTTCAGCTTGCTTTAAAAATTGTTTTTTTTTTAACTTTTAAACTTTTATATGCTGGGCATTTTGCTGGTGTCTGTTTGTGCACCATATGTGTGCCTGGCTCCCAGGCCAGAAGAGGGCGCCAGATCCCCTGGAACTAGAACTACACATGGCAGCCAAATGGTGCTGGGAATTAAGTCTTTGCAAGGGCATCGTGTTCTCTTAACCACTGAGTCATTTCTACAGCCCCATCAGCTCTTTATTTTTATACAGCCCATGACCACACACCCAGGGGTGGCACCACACACAGAGACCGGCCCTCCTGCATCAGTCATGAATCAAAGATGCTCCATGGAAAAGGCCCACACAATTTGATGGGGGCATCTTCTCAGTTGATGCTCCCTCGCTTCCCATGACTCCGGCTCGTGTCAAGTTAATGAAGAGCCAACCAGCACAGTCACCATGAGGTATGCTCACCTCAGAGCAGCTAGGATCACAAACTGTGTCACGGCGGAGTGCTATCCCCTGAGACCAAAGGATTCTCTCTTTTTTTCTGAGGTTTTCAACATGTCTTCTCGTATTCCATGTCAAGAGACAAAACAATTAAGAAAGTACAGAGAATGACAACCAAACTGTCTTTATTTGAGCCCTACACAACATTTAAGGAATCTTCAAAACCTACTTTATAAACTATAGCAGCCACAGTGTAAGAAATCCAGCACAGTACAAGCTACAACATATCAGCTATACATGTCTGTACACACCAGCAACAAACACGGACAATGTAAGTTGTCAAATGCCATTTAAAATTATGGATGTGCTGGTGTGGGACCTTACCTTCAGCAGCAGGGATATGGAGACGGGAGGATTAGGAAGGAGTCAAAGCCAACATCAGCTACATAGCAAGTTTGAGGACAACCTGGGCTACAAAAAAATAAATAAATAAAAACTTAAAAAACTCTTTAATTTAAAATATTACTATTTAAAGTTGCATATAAAGGACCTGAAGAGATGGCTCAAAAAGTTAAGAGCACTGACTGCTCTTGCAGAGGGTCTAGGTTTTGTTCCCAGCATCCACATGGTGGCTCACAACCATCTATAACTCCAAGGAATTCAGTGCTTTTCTGGCCTCTGTGAGCTCTGCATATAACTGGTGCACAACATACATACAGTCAAAACACCCACTTACATAAAATAAAAATGAATAAATAGTTTAAAATAGCATAAAAGGCACAAAGACGTGGAGATACGTATCTGAGATCTACATGCTAACAACTATAAAATATCTCATCGGAATGGCGTGCTGTTGTGTTGATGCATTAGAAGACTTCCCTGTTACAGAGATGTTTTCCTCACCCCCCCCCCCAGTTGACATGAAGATTCAGTGTAGTCATAATGCAAATTAAAATGCTCTGTTTGCAGTAATTGACAAAATTATTAGAAAATAGTCAAAACACTATTTAAAGGAAAACTCTTTGACCTATGCCATTTCCTTCCACTCCTTGTTCTAGGAACTGGAGAGAGATGCCTCAGTGTTATAGGAACTTGAGAGAGATGCCTCAGTGTTGTAGGAACTGGAGAGAGATGCCTCAGTGTTGTAGGGACTGGAGAGAGAGAGATGCCTCAGTGTTGTAGGAACTGGAGAGAGATGCCTCAGTGTTGTAGGAACTGGAGAGAGAGAGATGCCTCAGTGTTGTAGGAACTGGAGAGAGAGAGATGCCTCAGTGTTGTAGGGACTGGAGAGAGA